>NC_044034.1:282920052-283220170 GCF_901765095.1 Microcaecilia unicolor
GGTCTCACATTTTAACCGGGTGGTAATGGTCAATGCGCGTCCAAATGCCAATTACCGCCTGCACGCCAGAAAAAAAATATTTTCTGACTCATGTATTGGACGTGCGTCAAAAATTAAATTACTGCCCGGGCCACATGGTAGCCAGGCAGTAACTCAGAATTGACACGTCTTTGGCGCACGTAGATGGTTACACAGCTTAGTAAAAGGGCCCCTCTACTTCTAAACAGTTTTTTTTTAATGAATGCTACCAGTCATTTGTTCATATACAATTCTGGACATTTGGGGCCACTATCCTGAAAGAACAGTATCTGATGAATTCAAAATGAATTATGCCATCCAACTGCTACAGCAAAACATGTTTAATATAAGATGACCAAGACAAAAAAAAGTTACTATGCACATGCTAAATAACGCAGTAAGCTTTCTTCCGTAATGCATAAAATACATTTAGCTCAAACTTGTTAAGGATAAAGCTTTAACACTTGCTGCAGAGCAGTAGGGTAACTGATGGATGAAATGGGGCTGTAAGAACAGTGCATGTTATAGGAAGTGTGGAGCAGAGGACAGGGGAAGGATAGAGGAGCAGATGAAAGTGAAACAGAGGAGGTGGCAAATTTAGAGAAACATCAATGCCAGCACTTTAAAAAGGAAAGTCCACATTTGTGTAAACAAGGACCAATATTCAAAAGCTTTGCATGTACCAATCGCATTAGGGCTTCTTCTTAAAAATTAGTTATGGATACATTTTGGACATATAAGTCAATATAAAGCTAAAATGTGTGTGACCAAAATGGTATAGGATTTAAAGTGGACTGAAGACGGGTCGAAAATTATACAGAAAATGGAAAAATGTAGCCACTATGGTGGTCTGTAAAGAAGGCACTATCTTTTTGCATATCTTGGGCCGGATTCTATATAAGGCGCGGCGAGTAGTACATATTAAATTGTGTACGCAACCAATTTATGCATGCTAATCAATTGAGTAACAAGCCAATTAGTGTTGACTGGTAAATAACAACCAATTATCACTAATTGGCAATAATTGGAAATTACGTGTGCTTTGTAGGCGTTTTCTAAAAAGAGACACCTGTAAATTCCAATGCGTGTAGCTGAAAAAGGGGCATGGCCATGGGAAGAATGTAGGTGTGTCGGGGACTTTAAATCAAATTTACCCATGTTGTTATAGAATTTGGGGGAATGTGCATACATTTAGGCACAGGTATTTACACCAGGTTTTCAGTGGCATAAATGGCTGCACCTAAATGTACGCATGTTCCCCCCGGCCTTTGTGCTATTATTCTATAGATCGTGTCTTACTTGTAGACATGGTTTATGGAATAGTCTACACATATTATTCTGACATGCCTACATTTTAGATGCCATTTACAGAATCTGGTCCGTTTTGCACATAAATGGGTATGTGTGTGTGTACATGTGCGTGAATATGCCAGAATTCCACCTAAGCACTACTTTGAAAATAGGTGTGTATTATAAAGTAGGTTTACATGTGGACTGTGAGGAACCCCTGAGGGTCAGGGAAGAAGGGATCCAGAAGAGGAGCAAGATGGGTAGGTTTCATACCCGGGATTCCAACTACAAGTCCCAGGAACCTAGGGGCTGGGAAGCCACGCCCACACGGAGGCATAAGTTTCCTAAGAGCTGGAGAAGGGAGGAGGACTACAGTTCTGGCTAGGGCAGGGACTATATTGACAGCGAGAGAGACTTTACTTAAAAGGACTTAGCCTGTGAAGGAACAGAGCTGAGTACAACACCTTTTGTATACATAAAGTACTTTTGACTTTTACCTTCAACTTGTGTGTCTGCCACATTTTTGTGAGGTCATGCAGCCAGCCTCTAGCCACGCTGCCACAGTCCTTTTGAACTCAGAGCTAGCAGAGGCTGGAGGGACTGGGGAGTTGCTCCTACCCTGGAACCTCTAGATCACCAGGGATTCTAACAGGTAAGCAGTGACAAACTGTGTGTGACAGTAATATACAGCCAGATTCTATACATAGTGGCCTAGTGGTTAGAGCACTGGTCCTGCAATCCAGAGGTAGCCAGTTCAAATCCCACTGCTGCTCCTTGTGATCTTGGGCAACTTAGACTGTGAGCCCTCCTGGGACAGATAAATATCCAGAGTACCTGAATGTAACTCACCTTGAACTACTACTGAAAAAGGTGTGAGCAAAATCTAAATAAATAAATAAATATATGGCACCTAGAAAGTTACACCCAGTGTTATAGAATATGCTTTGATGCTAGGCATGCTATATAGAATCTGTGGGATAATGCACAATAGTTTTCTTTAATGTGCATTAAGTGGCAAATATGTTGCATTATTGCCTTAACAAGCACTATTAATTACCCTTTTAAAAAGGAAAAAGAAAACTGTCCTCTGTTCAAACATTTATTCATTGAGGGTAAATATGTTAACTACTAATTCCCTTCTGTAAATGCAACTTGAAGCTTAAAATGAAAGCAAATTTTTAGAATAAAGAAGAAAATGTATTTCAGAAGATACAAAAATATAACACACTTTAGCCATAGCAGTTAAACATTTACAAGGAAAATGAATGAAATCTTTAGCTGTTATAGAAATAGACAAAAATCTCTTGCTGTGTTCCAGAAAGCTATGTTCTTAGGCTGCCCTTGAAACATTTCAAATCATCCAGACTTTTTGACTATGAAGAAACACCTGTTTCTGAAAAGAAAGACAATAGATGCAATTTCTGTTCTGAGAGAAAACAAGTACACCATTTCATTTTTAGCAAGTACAATTAAAGAAAAAGAGAAATATTGAAACTTATGAAAAACCACAAAAAATGTTTAAAATGAAATGAAAGATGGCTGGTGTGAGCACCCTATTGATTTTTGAGAAAAGTTGACAGTCACTCAGGAAATGATTGATTTGAATTATTTTCAAAGGATATTGTTGGAACTGGGAAATCGCGGTTTCCTAATAGAGGATATGGAAAAACTCAAGGTAGCTCAGATGAACTTAAATGAAGAGCAGACAAATACATCACATTACCTTGCATCCTAATGTTAGCCTGCATATTCCCCACATATGGAACTCTAAGCAGTTTACATAATTAATACATAAAAAAAATACAATTTAAAAAATAGATTCAGTAATACAAATTTACTGTAGGTATGTGTATGTGAATTGTAGCAGTCTAAAAATATGGCACTAACTAAAGATACAAAAATCAAATTTTAAAAGGCACATTACCTTCAGCATATCCTGGCACCACATGTAAAAGTGCTTTAACAAAAAGTTCAGCATTATAGAATGCTGTACCAATAATCCATAGTACATCCTGCATGACACTTGCCAAAGGAGTGTGTAGTGGGAACACTATTGGGTTCATTTTTTAAAGACAAGGACGCCCATCTTTTGACATAAATCGGAAGATGGACGTCCTTCCCCTAGGTCGTCCAAATTGGTATAATCAAAACCCAATTTTGGATGTCCCCAACTGCTTTCCGTCGCAGAGACAGCCAAAATTCAAAGGGGCATGTTGGAGGCATAGCGAAGGCTGGACTTGGGCGTGCCTAACACTTGGACATCCTTGACCCATAATCGAAAGAAACAAGGACGTTCTTGACGAACACTTGGATAACTTTACCTAGTCGTGTTTTTCTTACAACCAAGGCACAAAAAGGTGCCCGAAATGACCAGATGAACACCGGAGAGAATTGGGGATGACCTCCCCTTACTCCCCCAGTGGTCACTAACCCTGTCCCACCCTCAAAAAATATCTCTCAAAATATTGATTGCCAGCCTCTATGCCATACTTAGCTCCATGACAACAGTATGCAGGTCCCTGGAGCAGTTTTAGTGGGTGCAGTGCACTTCAGGCAGGCAGACCCCTGTTACGTTTGTGGAGGAAACAGCGAGTCCTCCAAAACCCACCACAAACCCACTGTACCCACATCTAGGTGCTCCCCTTCACCGGTAAGGGCTATGGTTGTGGTGTACAGTTGAAGGTAGTGGGTTTTGGGGGGGGGAGGTTGAGGGGCTCAGCACACAAGGTAAGGGGAGCTATGTACCTGGGAGCAATTTATGAAGTCCATTGCAGTGCCCCCTAGGGTACCTGGTTGGTGTCCTGGCATGTCAGGGGGACCAGTGCACTAGAAATGCTGGCTCCTCCCACGACCAAATGGCTTGCATTTGGTCATTTCTGAGATGGACATGTCTATTTTTTTTTTTTTGTTACATTTGTACCCCGCGCTTTCCCACTCATGGCAGGCTCAGGAACGACCATCTCTAAGGATGACCAAATTTCAGGATTTGGACGTCCCTGACCATATTATTGAAATGAAATATGGGTTTCCCCGCCCCTGGATCGGGACGTTTTGGGAGGACGTCCAAATCAAATGATGGACATCCTTTTCATAAATGCCCCTCCACATATATAAACTAATGGGTTAATATTTAAACCCTCTGATAGCACTTTTTTTAAATGCTAGCTGCAGCTTTAAATACTTTACATAGATTCAACACCACTGTCTGTAGAAGTAGCTAAATATATGTACTGTTTAATTGCTCAGCTGTCCTAATTTAAAGCACTTAATAATACAAATAGAAGCTGAGTATAGCTGGCTACAATGCCCCTGTTCTTCCCTTGCTGTGTCCTGGCACTATCCAGACAGTTTTGGGGCAGTTTACAAGAATTTTCAGGCGCATTATCTACAAATCTCAGTTTCCCCATTCTAACCTTCCCAAAGTCAAAAGGCGAATGTTTCCAAGGAGATCCCCCCTTCCACCCCCAGAATGTCCTCCAATATCAACTTTCCTCTTATCCCTTAATCTAACTCCCATACCTTGATAACCAAGACTGCCTTCCCCATACCATATGTCTTCCCAAACCTAAGTTTCAAGACATTCCCACCTGTATGCAACTTCCTGGCACAATCAATCTTTGTCCCCAAACTTCCCTGTCAGCTTAGACCTTCCTCTGAGGTCAACTTGGCAGAAGGAAAGTTTCTTACATCCTATATACAGGCATGCTACCTATTCATGTGTCTGCAAATATGCTAAATAGTACCAGTTGGGGCTTACAACCCATTTTCAAAGATTTATGGGCCCCTTTTACCAAGCTGTGGCAAAAGGGAGCCTGCGCTGGTGTCAGCGCGCATTTTTGACGCGCACTGAGGTCCCCTTTCATCGCAGCTGGTAAAAGGTACATAAGTACATAAGTAATGCCACACTGGGAAAAGACCAAGGGTCCATCGAGCCCAGCATCCTGTCCACGACAGCGGCCAATCCAGGCCAAGGGCACCTGGCAAGCTTCCCAAACGTACAAACATTCTATACATATTATTCCTGGAATTGTGGATTTTTCCCAAGTCCATTTAGTAGTGGTTTATGGACTTGTCCTTTAGGAAACCGTCTAACCCCTTTTTAAACTCTGCCAAGCTAACCACTACGTTCTCCGGCAACGAATTCCAGAGTTTAATTATGCGTTAGGTGAAGAAATATTTTCTCTGATTTGTTTTAAATTTACTACACTGTAGTTGCATCGCATGCCCCCTAGTCCTAGTATTTTTGGAAAGCGTGAACAGACGCTTCACATCCACCTGTTCCACTCCACTCATTATTTTATATACCTCTATCATGTCTCCCCTCAGCCATCTCTTCTCCAAGCTGAAAAGCCCTAGCCTCCTTAGTCTTTCTTCATAGGGAAGTCATCCCATCCCCGCTATCATGAATTGAACACAATACTCAAGGTGCGGTCACACCATGGAGGTAGTTCTTTCTTTTTTTAAAGAAATGGATGTGCGGCCATTTCGGGGGGAGCCCTTACCGTCACCCATTGAGGTGGTGGTAAGGGTTCCAGTGCTAACCCGGCACTAATGGCAGCACGTGGCACTGCCCAATTACCGCTGGGTACACACGGTCATATCCAGCGCTACAAAAATATATTTATTTTTGTAGCGCTAGATATGACAGCAGTAGGCTGGCAGTACTTCCTCTCTATGTGCCTTATTTGGGGTCCTTTTACAAATTTGTGAAAAAAAGTGGCCTCAGTGTGCCCTTCCCACATGCTAAGGCTATTTTTACTGCAGTCAGACAAAGGCCAATTTGGATATTAGCATGTGGCCATTAAAAATATTAGTACATGAACACTTACCGATAATTCTCTTGGAGGTGATAAAGGCTCACATGCTAATCCTGCACTAATTAGTTAATCTATGGTAATGTAGATGTGCTAGCTGATTAGCACAGAAACGCCCATTCTTTACCCCAGACACACACCCCTCTGCAAATTAATTCGCAAGGCTTTTAAATTTGGGCACCTAAACAGGAAGAAGCCATAGGTGGTTATAGGTTGGAGAAAGAATTTTAGATGATGTGCAGAGAGGTGTGGTAGCCGTGTTACAGTGGCATACCAAGGGGGGGGGCGGTGGGGGCGGTCCGCCCCGGGTGCCAGTGGGTGGGGGGTGCTCCGCTCACGCCGCCTCCCGTGGCCGTTCCCGCGGCGCCGCACATTAAAAAAAACGGTGAAGCAGCGTCGCAGGCAGCGCCCCTCGTGCCCTGCTTGTAAAAAAAAAAAATCAAATCTCCTTCCTTCTCCTCCTCGTCTTGACGTCGACTTGGGCCTTCCAATCAATTTGATTGGAAGGCCCGAGTCGACGTCAAGACGAGGAGACGGAAGGAGATTTGATTTTTTTTTTTACAAGCAGGGCACGAGGCGCTGCCTGCGACGCTGCTTCGCCGGTTTTAACGGGACTGAGGTGGGGAAGGAGAGGGGCGAAAGGGACTCGGGTGGGGGTGTTCAGAGGGGAGAAGGGGACTGGGGTGGGGGTCTCAGACAGGGGAGGGGAGAAGGGGACTGGGGTGGGGATCTCAGAGGGGAGAAGGGGACTGGGGTGGGGGTCTCAGAGGGGAAAAGGGGAGGGGAGAAGGGGACTGGGGTGGGGATCTCAGACAGGGGAGGGGGAGGGGAGAAGGGGACTGGGGTGGGGATCTCAGAGGGGAGAAGGGAAGGGGAGGGGAGAAGGGACTGGGATGGGGGTGTTCAGAGGAGAGAAGGGAACTGGGGTGGGGGTCTCAGACAGGGAAGGGGAGAAGAGAAGGGGAGGGGAGAAGGGGACTGGGATGGGGGTGTTCAGAGGGGAGAAGGGGACTGGGGTGGGGGTGTTCAGAGGGGAGAAGGGGGCTGGAACTGGGGGCTGAAAAAAGGGGCAGAGAGAGAGAGAGGGGACAGATCCTAGATGGAAGGGGGAGCGAGAGGGAGGGCAGACCCTGGATGGATGGGAGAGGGAGGGCAAATGGTGGATTGAAGGGGCAGAGAGAAAGGGCAGGCAGTGGATGGAAGGGACGGCAGAGAGGGCAGACACTGGATGGCAGAGAGAGAGAGAGAGAGAGAGAGTGAAGACAGATGCTGGATGGAAGGAAGACGGTGAAAAGAAGATGAGGAAAGCAGAAACCAGAGACAATAAACTGTAAATAAAATATATTTTTTTTATTTTTTTTGCTTTAGGATAAAGTATTGTAGATGTGTTAAATGTTTATAATAGAACATGCAAATAAGGTAATCTTTTTATTGGACTAATTTTAATACATTTTGACTATCTTTCGGAGAACAAAACCCCCTTCCTCAGGTCAGGATAGGATACTGTAACAGCACTATACTGTACTGACCCGAGGACGGAGGTTTTGGCCTCTGAAAGCTAAATGTATTAGTCCAATAAAATGGTATTATTTTACTTTCTATATTTGTTTTATTTCTATTTGTTAATTTGTAAAGTGGTGATTGGTACTTGTTAGTTTTTTTCAAATTTACATCTGCTGTCTTTATATTTTGCACAGTACTAGGGGACAGTTTCTGTCTCTGTGGTGTTGCATTGTATGCAGAGTCTGGCATTGGGGGTTCAGTTTAAATTTTCTCTAAATAGAAAGTTTATGATTACTTATTCTATAGTGGATTAGGGTGTATCTGTGTTTGTGAAAAAAAACATGGCTTTCAGTTGGCATTGACTGTGCAGGATTGACGATCTGTACTATTCTGTCTGGTTTCGTTTTACAATAGGTGAATTGATGTTCTAGTGCTCACTGTAGTGTTTAAGATGCTTTCCTTTTCCTTGTATGACTCGTAGAAATGACTGCTTATGGTATGGTAGAATTGCTCTATAGGTCCTGAGTGTTTTGTATTCTCGGCATGCCTAGTACTGGATCTGGGGGGGGGGGGGGGGTTAAAAAATGACCGGCCCCGGGTGTCAACTACCCTAGGTACGCCACTGCCGTGTTAGTCCACTTTTAAAGGTAATCAATAGAAATAAAACAAAATAAAACATGGAAAAGAAAATAAGATGATACCTTTTTTATTGGACATAACTTAATACATTTCTTGGTTAGCTTTCGAAGGTTGCCCTTCTTCGTCAGATCGGAAATAAGCAAATGTCGGTAGATGGCAGTATATATAAGTGAAACATCAAAGCATTCCAGGAAGAGTCAGGTGGATGAGGGACAGGGAGATATGCATGGAGATGATGTGCATGAACCAAGAGAGGAACTTTGGGAGATAGTATCTGAGGAATCTTCAATGTGACAAGGTGGTAGCCACAGCCAGAAGGATGTAAGCCTGCATAGAAAGAGATATAACCACCAGAATAAATGAAGTGTTAATGCCCCTGTACCAGTGGCGTACCTAGAGTAGTTGACACCCGGGGCTAGTCATTTTTAACACCCCCCTCCAAAATCCAGTACTAGGCATACCGAGAATACAAAACACTCAGGACCTATACAGCAATTCTACCATACCATAAGCAATCATTTCTACGGTCACACAAGGAAAAAGAAAGCATCTTAAACACTACAGTGAGCACTAGAACATCAATTCACCTATTGTAAAACGAAACCAGACAGAATAGTACAGATCGTCAATCCTGCACAGTCAATGCCAATTGAAAGTCATGTCTTTTTCACAAACACAGATACACCGTAATCCACTATAGAACAAGTAATCATAAGCTTTCTATTTAGACAAAAATTAAACTGAACCCCAAGATGCCAGACTCTGCATACAATGCAACACCACAGAAACAGAAAATGTCCCCTAGTACTGTGCAAAATATAAAGACAGCAGATGTAAATTTGAAAAAAACTAACAAATACCAATCACCACTTTACAAATTAACGAATAGAAATAAAACAAATACAGAAAATAAAATACCATTTTATTGGACTAATACATTTAGCTGTCAGAGGCCAAAACCTTCTTCCTCAGGTCAATACAGTATAGTGTGTTACAGTGTCCTATCCTGACCTGAGGAAGGGGGTTTTGTTCACCGAAAGTTAGTCAAAATTTATTAAAATTAGTCCAATAAAAAGATTATCTTACTTACATGTTCTATTATAAACATTTATTAACACAGCTACAATACTACTTTATCCTAAAGCAAAAAAAATAAAAATATATATTTTATTTATAGTTTGTTGTCTCTGGTTTCTGCTGTCCTCATCTTCTTTTCACTGTCTTCCTTCCATCCAGCATCTGTCTTCGTTCTTTCTCTGCCATCCAGTGTCTGCCATCTCTGCTGTCCCCTCCATCCAATGTCTGCCCTCTCTCCCTGCCCCTTCCATTCACTGTCTGCCCTCTCTCTCTCCCCCTTCCATTCACTGTCTGCCCTCCCTCACCCCCATCCATCCAGGGTCTGTCCTCCCCTCCCCCCCCATCCATCCAGGGTCTGCCCTCCCTCTCCCCCCCATCCATCCATCCATCCATCGTCTGTCCCCTCTCTCTCTTTCTCTCTGCCCCTTTTTTCAGCCCCCAGTTCCAGCCCTCTTATCCCACCTGCCCCTAGTTCTAGCCCCAGCCCACATCTCCCACTTGCCCCCCCTTTTCAGCCCCACTATCCCACCAGTCTGCAGTTTCAGCCCCAGCCCATTTCTCTCACCAGTCCCGAGCTTCAGCCCCAGCCACTTCTCCCTGTCCCCTTTTCAGCCCCCAGTCCCCCAAGTTTCAGCCCTTGCCCCTTTTCAGCCCCCAGTTCCAGTACTAGCCCCCTTATCCCACCTCCTTTTCAGCCCCCAGTTCCAGCCCCCTTCATCCACATGCCTTGCATTAAGGACCCCTTTTCAGCCCCAGACCCATTTTCCCACCAACCCCAGGCATAGCTCCCATTTTCTTGCATGGCCCCTTCCCCACCCCCTTCTCCCCACCCGTCCCCTTCTCCCCTCTTCTCCCATCTGAGACCCCACCCCCTTCTCCCCACCCCAGTCCCCTTCTCCCCTCTTCTCCCATCTGAGACCTCCTCCCCACCCCAGTCCCCTTCTCCCATCTGAGACCCCCCTCCCCACATCCCCTTCTCCCATCTGAGACCCCCCACCCCCCTTCTCCCCACCCCAGTCCCCTTCTCACCTCTTCTCCCATCTGAGACCCCCTCCCCACACCAGTCCCCTTCTCCCCTCTTCTCCCATCTGACCCCACCCCTTCTCCCATCTGAGACCCCCCTCCCCACACCAGTCCCCTTCTCCCCTCTTCTCCCATCTGAGACCCCCACCCCAGTCCCCTTCTCCCATCTGAGGCACCCCTCCCCAGTCCCCTTCTCCCATCTGAAACCCCCCTCCCCAGTCCTCCTCTCCCATCTAAGCCCCCCCCCAACCCGACCTACCTACCACCTTCGTCGAGAGACGACAGCCCTCGTCTCCTGCCTCCATCCTGTGCCTTTAAGAAAAATCTGAAAAGCAGCATGGCAGGCAGGAACTCATGAGGGAAGACCCAATGCGAGTCGCGACGTCGATGAGGAGATTTGCTGCTTTCTTTTACAAGCAGGCAGGGCAGACGCGAAGCGCTGCCTGCAATGCCGCTTTTCAGATTTTTCTTAAAGGCACAGGATGGAGGCAGGAGATGAGGGCTGACTGCAGTCTGCAGCACCAACGGAGCACCCCCCCACCCACTGACACCCGGGCGGATCGCCCCCACCGCCCCCCACTTGGTACGCCACTGCCTGTACCAGTCATTGGTGAGGCTTCACTTTTGGTACTGTGTTCAGACGTGCATGCAGAACGTCAGGAGTCAGGACTCACAGAAACAGATCAGAAAAGGCGCTGGTTGGGGACCCTCACCAGCAAAGGTACCTGGCAGCGGCGGCAACAGGGGAGGGGCGGCGGCAGTAGGAGGATTGAAAGTGGCGGTGGGGGTTGGTGGTGGCAGGGGGGGATCGAAAGTGGCATGGGGGGTCAGCGGCTGGTGGAGACGGGCTAAATTGTGCCCCCCCACCTCGGGCTCTGGACCCCCTCCCCCCCCCCCCTGCTGTGGTCTGGCTATGCCTCTGCTGGTTCCAATTCCATTCCTGCTTCTTTTGATCGTGGGCAAGTCACTTAACCCTCATTGCCTCAGGTACAAACTTAGATTGTGAGCCCTCCAGGGACAGGGAAATTCCTGGTGTACCTGAATATAACTCACCTTGAGCTACTACTGAAAAGAGGTGTGAGCAAAATCTAAGTAAACAAAATCTTTTCAGAGAGGACCCTTAGAGGATGGGCAGCAGCTGGTTAAGGACATCTGAAAAAGTTCTTTAAATTACACTAGATTCTCTGGAAACAAGACAATCATTGAGCTGTTTATGGTCAAAGAATAAGTAATTAACACCACCATGAGACAAAAAACATCAACAAGAACATTTAAGCATAAAGGTGCCACCTAGAACAAGGACCCCTGACTTCATAGCCAAGCACTCCTTTCTTCTATATGAATGTAAGACCCCAAAACCTGCTCATTTAAATGTCTAAAGTACCCGGCTCCAATTCAAATGTTACTAGGAACTTAGATCTTCCAATTACCAATTCCATAGATGATTCCAAAAAGTCAGTTAGATTTGAATGATTCCCTTGAGATTTCTCTTGTGCTCTAACTCCAAATGCATCTATAGCAGGCAGTGACAGATAATTTGCCCCCTCAATAAGTGGTAAATTATTATCTGAAAAACTCAATATCTCACACAAGTATTTCTTAATATCTAATGATGTTATCAATGAAGATCTAGGGAAGTTCAAAAATGAAGATGATTCCTTCTTTCATGATTTTCAAGATATTCTACTTAGCTATGTCGGCAACAGCATTGAAAAAGACCAGTGCCCACATACTTCCTGTCTCCTCCTTGACTCTACTCTCAGAATGCCCCTCTACTGCTTCTTTGTTGTTTTTTTTTTTTGTTACATTTGTACCCCGCGCTTTCCCACTCATAGCAGGCTCAATGTGGCTTACTTGGGGCAATGGAGGGTTAAGTGACTTGCCCAGAGTCACAAGGAGCTGCCTGTGGCTGAAGTGGGAATTGAACTCAGTTCCTCAGGACCAAAGTCCACCACCCTAACCACTAGGCCACTAAGTGCAGCTGAATACTGGTTGGCCTGCTGAGTGTGACTTAAGTGGCCAGGAACCTCTCCTGCCCACTTAAATCATTTTGAATATTGACCCCCATCTATGGGCTGTGCACCAGTTTTCAAAGTGAAAGTACATACTTTCACTTTTAATCTTCCTGCTTTTCTGTGAGTAGATTTTTTGCAGGCAAAGTGCAATGATTTGAAAATGTCAGCTACACATGCACTTTTCTTAAATCCAATCTTTGGCAGTGCGCTCTGTAAGTTGAGTGTGAATGCATGTGTACACAGGTCAGAAAGGGAGTGCATATACCTTGCAACTGTGCACACAAAATTTTTGCTGGCTTTCTTTACAGTGCACGTAAACTATATGGCACACATTTGAGTTGAGGCTGAAAACTTGTGCAAAAAATGTTTTTCATGCACACATGGGCCAGCAAAATCAGAGAGAACATTGGTCCTGGGAATACCTCTTCTCAGTGTAGCTAAAAGTGATTCTGTATACCCTTTGCAATCTACAATTCTTTGCAAAACAATAAACAATTACTATGGCAAAGAGTTTGATTTGTATAATGTTCAAGACTCAGTCTTCCTTTTTTTCTTAGTCTCAACCAACATCAATAATGAAGATGCACAACTCATTAGCATGTGAAAGTATTCAATTTTTACTAGCTATAGCAATTATGGCAATTTACTCATACTAGCATATAAGAATAGAGTTTCAGACTGACGCAAATGACTGTACTTACAATCTTCTAGATATGCTGAGAAGCACTGCTATTATATACTCTTGCAAGTCTTTTCAGTGAAAGAAACAATGCTTCAATTCACTTTGCCTACTGTGCTTCTGGTCAGAATTACGTGGAGGGACATAATCGAACGGGGCACCCAAGTTTTCCTGAGGACAATCTCGCAGAACGTCCCGGCGAAGGGGCGGGGAAACCCGTATTATCAAAACAAGATGAGCGGCCATCTTTCATTTCGGGGATGCCCAAATCTCAACATTTAGGTCGACCTTAGAGATGGTTGTCCTTAGAGATGGTCGTCCCCGGTTTTCAGCGATAATGGAAACCTAGGAAGCCCATCTCAGAAACGATCAAATCAAAGCCCTTTGGTCATGGGAGGAGCCAGCATTCGTAGTGCTCTGGTCCCCCTGACATGCCAGGATACCAACCGGACACCCTAGGGGGCACTGCAGTGGACTTCACAAATTGCTTCCAGGTGCATAGCTCCCTTACCTTGTGTGATAAGCCCCCCCCAACCCCCCCCCAACCCCACTCCCCACAACTGTACAACACTACCATAGCCCTTATGGGTGAAGGGGGGCACCTAGATGTAGGTACAGTGGGTTTTGGAGGGCTCACATTTACCACCACAAGTGTAACAGGTAGGGGGGGATGGGCCTGGGTCCACCCACCTGAAGTGCACTGCACCCACTAAAATTGCTCCAGGGACCTGCATACTGCTGTCACGGAGCTGGGTATGACACTTGAGGCTGGCATAAAGGCTGGCAAAAAATATTTTTAAAGTTTTTTTTGAGGGTGGGAGGGGGTTAGTGACCATTGGGGGAGTAAGGGGAGTTCATCCCCGATTTACTCTGCTGGTCATCTGGTCATTTCAGGCACCTTTTTGAGGCTTGGTCATAAGAAAAAATGGACCAAGTAAAGTCGGCCAAGTGCTTGTCAGGGACACCCTTCTTTTTTCCATTATCGGCCGAGTACGCCCATGTGTTAAGCACGCCCCAGTCCCGCCTTCGCTATGCTTCCGACACACCCCCGGGAACTTTGGTCGCCCCGCGATTCAAAGCAGTTGAGGGGGCCCAAAATCGGCTTTCGATTATGCCGACTTGGGTGACCCTGGGAGAAGGACGCCCATCTCCCGATTTGTGTCGAAAGATGGGCGCCCTTCTCTTTCGAAAATAAGCCTGAATATCAACTAGCTCACCTTTCTCCACATATTTGTTCACCCCTTCAAAGAAATGTAATAGATTGGTGAGGCAAGATTTCCCTTCACTAAATCCATGTTGGCTTTGTCTCAACTCAACATGTAATTAAACTCTGGAATTCATTGACAGAGAATGTAGTAAAAGCATTTAGCTTAATGGGGTTTGAAAAAAGGTTTGGCTAGCTTCCTAAAAGAAAAGTCCATACGCCAGTATTAGAACAGACTTGGGGAAAATCCATTGCTTATTTCTAGGATAAGCAGTATAATATGTATTGTACTGTTTTGGGATCTTGCAGGTACTTGTAACCTGGATTGGCCACTGTTGGAAACAGGATGCTGGGTTTGATGGACCTTCAGTCTGTCCCAGTATGGCAATATTTTTGTTCTTATGTTCTTAAGTAAGATAGAGCTGAAAGTTAGCTGGGTATTGCCGATATTCAGCACCAGTACCTGGCTAACCATCTGGGCATGTGAGAATAGATATTTTGCCAAACTCTCTTTCCCAGATTGTTATCTGGGTACTGGCACTGAATATCATGCTGGCTAACTTCCAGCTTAAAAAAAAAAAAGTGAAGTCCAAAATAAAAAATCTAAGGTGTCCCAAGATGATGATACAACACTTCTGATTTTTTAGTTATAAACAATGAGAAAATCAGTGTTTGCCACTAGAGAAGCACGGAGGAAGGTAATGCATGAGCAATCGTGATTTGGAACACTGTGCAATGCATGGAAGCCCTCTGTGTAATCATTACTACACTTGTTATCATCAATGCTTGATTTGTATTGCACAATATTTTAGTACATTCGACTCCTGATGCAGGTATCTCTGCCAAAACACGGTCATATTGTGCTTTTCCAGATGCAAACACTAACCTTGTCATTGTTTCTAATTTTAATTAACAGAAGTGTTTTATCATCACCTTGGGATTCTTGGACTTCTTGTTTTGAACCTCACTTTTTTTTTGCTGCTAACTTCCAGCATCACCATAGCTCTGGCCCTGGATCATCCGAATACTAACTGGATAGTGCCAAAGTGCTAAGACCTGCCTTTCAGCTTCATTGTCTGGATAATGCTGCTGAAAATCATTGCCTGGGACTGATGAACACTAGTTATCTGAGTAGCAGATGTTGCTATTCAGATAGCTAACTTTGAATTCTTGCTTGATCTTTGGGCTAGACCAACCATTAGGCAAGACTAAGCAGTCACCTACAGCAGCATCTTCTGGAGAGTGGCAAAGAGCAGCAGCAATCACACAAACAGCTGATCATGACAGTCACACAAACTCAAAGAACCATCGAAGCACACTTTTACCTGCAGGAAGGGTGTTAGTTTTCAAATAACCCATTTACCTGGATGAATGACTTTTGGAAACTGCCCTCAATTGTTGAGTGTATGATACAGAGCTGTCAAGTTACCCATTCCAGGAGGGAAACTTTTTGGCCAGGCCTGGATTTCTGCCAACCTCATCCTGGTGCATTATAGGACCTGCAATGGATAGAATCATGAACTATAATATATGGTTGATTCAAATTTGTTTGAATTACCTTTTTTTTTACAAGGTATTCAAGGTGATATACAATAAAAACAAATTTTAGAAGAGAACGCCAATTAAATCATAGGAAAGCAAACCATTCATTACAAGAAAACACTCAAACATCTTAGCAATAAGCAGCAGAATTTCACTTTTTATCTAGAAAAGATTTGACGTCAGTCATTAAAATGCTATACTGCTTTGTATAAATTTAAAACCAGGACTGGCCAAAAAGTCTCTTTCCTGGAATGGGTAACTTTTACTCTGCAACAAGAGCAATTCATAACAACATAATAAAAATCAGTTTAGGCTCAACTGCAGGACTATATTCACTGAGATTTGCATTATTCAGAAACAAGGAAAATTCATCTACTTCCAAGAGTTTTCAGCACTTCCAAGGGCAGTCAGCATTTAAAAAAAAAGGACTAAAAATGTTATATATAAATGCAAGAGCTGTCATATAAAATCAAAAAGATACATCTGATAGCAGTGAAGAGTGGATATGATATTATTGGGTCACTAACACTTGTTGGGCTCATTCCCATGTTAGGACAGTAAATATAGATTTTCACTTGAATTGCAGAAAAGCTTACAAATATGAGAAAACAGCAGGGGTCTGTCATTCTATCAGGCTTGTGTTACATTTCTCCTTCAGTACCTTTCTTGAGTTTGAAATGTATGAGCAACTAAGACTTTATGGCTGCAAATTAGGAAGAAGAACAAGTATAGTATATGACAAGTGCAGTGCATCTGCTTACAAATCATTAAACATTATGGAGGAGATTGCTCTCAAAGCATTGGGTCAGATGGAATAAGCAGCCATGTTGAAACAAGTAATAATAATTATTTAGAAACTGTATGGTTTTACTGAGTAAGTAAAACAGATTATGAGCCCTTTTTACTAAGCAGCGTTATAGGCGTGCTAACATTTTTAACACACATTAACCTTGTATGCGCGTTAACCATGTACGTGTCTACAATATCCCTATAGGCGCCTACATGGTTAGCTTGCGCGCTAAGTGTAGGCATGCTAAAAACAATAACACACCTTAGTAAACAGGGCCCAGATATTCTTATCAACAGCACTCCATCCTATTATAAGCAGTTTGGGATGTAGGAGTAGACCAACAATTCACACTGGCCCCTATGGTAGCACTCTGGAAATTATAAAAGTGCCTCTTAATTAATCCTGAGTTCTCACTCCTTACCTATGTTTAGTACTAAACTAGAAACACAAAGCTACTAAAAATAATATTTATACAAAAACTATTTACATGAATAAAGTTGAAAACAATGAATGAAGACAGAAATAATAATAGTAACATGAACATTTAGAGAATCACAGAGCAACAATCAAATGCCAGTTTTCTAACAGCTAGAATATGCACTAATCCAATATTGATAAAAACAATCACACAACTCCCTTTTCATAATATGGGCCCTCTGCTTGTTAGCCCAAAGTGATCACAGAGCTTGCTTACGACCTGATTGAAGAGCCAATCACTTCTTTTGGAACAGCCAGGATAGATGGCAGTGCATGGAGATGGTCCAATGCCAATCAGAAGATAAGATGAAAAGTTGTACAGAGTCTAGAGAGGGAAAAGTAAAAGGTTTTAGAGCTTGTCCCTTTTATATAATTTTGTACAATCAGGAATGGCTCCAAGGATCTGATAGCTTCACAGAAAACAATTGGTTGTCCCCTTATGTTATGGCTTGCCAAACACAAGAATGTCTTTTGAAATCATTCTGAATGATTATCTAGGAACTCTGGCTTCAAACAGTCTTGAGGGTCAATGTGACAACACTTCATAGTCTTGCATCAGCTGGATTGCCCAACAGAGATATGAGCATACTTGGACATATAAATGTCTTTAAATAGAACAAGCATGATAAGCCAAGTTCCAATTCATAGCAAAGGTCTCTGTTTGTAAAGCATCAGGCACTGTCAAACTAATGATAGATATTCATAATACCTCAGGTACAGGTTGGCAAGCTCTGTAAAGCATCTTTTATTTGTGGCAGGGACTTTCACCCCTACAGGGATCTGGTTTCTACAAAATAGTAAAAGGATTGCTAAACAGTCTTAACCTTAAAAAGAGACCATAAAAATAAAAACTTAAATTAAAAAAAAGCATGTAGGTGCTTATTTTAGAAATGCTAGTTGAAGCATGTAGATATTTGAAGGTGGGCATATTGCATAAATGTCTAAATCCTGATTTTAAAAAGCTGAGATATACATATCAAACGTGCATATAGCATGAGGGTGTGGCCTGGCATTATTTTGGGTGGGACTGAAAAATAAATGTGTATTCCCCAAGTTTTCCACGTCATCACTGTGACCCCTGACGCAGGTGCTAGTCACCGAAACACGGCCCGTGTCGGGTCTTTTTGTCAAGGCTCATTCATTAAAGAACTGTATTCCATTTTTAAAGGCCCGTGGTGCTGTTTTTTTTGTTTGAAACACGTACATAAACATTGTTTAATAGGAAAGAGCCAGCATGGGTTCAGCCAAGGGAAATCTTTCCTCATCAATTTGCTTCATTTTCTTTGAAGGTTATGAATAAACATGTGGATAAAGGTGAGCCGGTTGATGTAGTTTATCTAGATTTTCAGAAAGCTTTTGACAAAGTTCCTCATGAGAGACTCGTGACTCAATAGATATGGATGGGCTGGAGTGTAAATTTTAAGGAGATTTCATGTTAACTTCAGAAATTTTAGTACAAGAAGGCAAGATGGCGTCTGAATAGGACGTGTGTGAAACAGCTCCTCACTCAACTCCCTCTTGCTGTTTTTTTTTCCCTTAAAAAAATACATTTCCATGCCCAAGAGACGGGGCAAACAGAGGGCTTACCCTGCTCCCTCTGCAAGACAGGAATTGGGACCGATGGACCGTTTCACTGTTCCCAGAGTAGAATTGACTGGGCAACAACCCTTGCTGCAGGAGGGATCGATGAGAGGAGAACCGACCTACCTGCCTGAGGGAGAGACCACTCTGAGCCCAGAGGAATGGAGTCCTCCTTCGATGCCGGCAATGCTGGCAGACCAGAGCCCTGGATTGACTAGACCCGATGAGGAGATGACTGATCTGGGAGCAGGGGCAGACTCTGCTAGCAGAACGCCGAGTGCAGCAGTGCTGGTGGTTACTGCTGAGAATACCGAAGGAGCAGGAGTTGAATCACAAGAGAGCAAGACTGGCTCTAAGAAAGGAGCTCAGGAAGAGGTAACATTGAAATTATTTCCTAAAAAAACAGAGAAAATAACCCTAGAAAAAATTTGGGATGCTTTGGAATGTTTAGAAGATTCTTTAACCCAGAAACTATCTCCAATAGTTAAAGTTACTCAATCAAATCAAGCTAAAATAGCAGACTTGGAAAAACAGTTGGAACAATCTAAAACTTTTGAACAAACAATTATACTTGAAACAAATCAAATTAAAGAGAGCCAAATAACTTTAATAAAAGAAAATGTATACTTACAGAGGAAAATAGAAACTTTAGAAAATTTACAAAGGATGAAAACATTGAGACTTATAAATTTTCCTAAAGTTCCAGCAGTGGCTCCTTTAATAACATTCAAAAGATATCTTTCTGAAGTATTAAAAATTATTGAACAATTGTTTCCACCTGTAGCAAGGATTTATTATTTGGCTCCCTATGTTAAGAAACCAAGTGAGCGCATAATACCATCTGTGGAAACCCCATTTGAGGAGCTAAATTTGAATTTATCACAAACAATTGAAGATGAACTATGTGGAGTACAACCTGCTACATTAATTATAGACTTTGTTCTACAGCCGGATCGGGACTGGATCTTGAAAACTTTCTTTAAACATAGACATGAAGTCTTTCTGAATTGCAAAGTCAAAGTATTTCCTGATATTGCTAGACAAACTCAGAAAAGACGTCAGTCTTTTTTGAAACTTCGTGATCGTGTATTGTCACAGGGGGGAATTTTCTGGCTTAATTTTCCTTGCAAATGTGTTGTTAAATTTCAATCAATTAAATATGTTTTCTTTGAGAGTGATCAGTTAGCAAAATTCCTGGACTCCAGACAAGAACCAGCCGTAAACTCTCTTGTGCTTCCTCCATTAGTATCTACTCTGTGATAGGATAAGTGGGAACATGTTCTATTCATTTTTTCCTATGTTAACCAATTTTTGAATTGTGCCTTGCCTATAATTGTGGACTTTAGCAGTAATTATCATTTAATAGATTTTCTTTCTAAAATATTTTCTTGTATGGTATGATAATACTCCTTTTCTGTACAAGTGTATCTTGTAAAATTCATTAAAATTATAAATAAATCGAAAAAAAAAAAAGAAATTTTAGTACAAGAACAGAGCTGGGCAGACTTCTATGGTCTTTGCCCTGAAAATGGCAAGGACAAATCAAACTACTACTACTACTTAACATTTCTAGAGCGCTACTAGGGTTACGCAGCGCTGTACAATTTAACAAAGAGAGACAGTCCCTGCTCAAAGAGCTTACAATCTAATAGACAAGTGAACGGTCGGTCCGATAGGGGCAGTCAAATTGGGGCAGTCTGGATTCACTGAACAGTAAGGGTTAGGTGCCAAACGCAGCATTGAAGAGGTGGGCTTTAAGCAAAGACTTGAAGACTTGAAGACGGGCAGGGAGGGGGCTTGGCGTAAGGGTTCAGGAAGGTTGTTCCAAGCATAGGGTGAGGCGAGGCAGAATGAGCGGAGCCTTGAGTTGGCAGTGGTGGAGAAGTGGTGGAGAAGTGGTGGAGAAGGGTACCTGAAATTAAATATGACCAAAACCGAGCTTCTCATTTTCCCCCCCAAACCCACCTCCCCGCTCCCCCCGTTTTCTATTTCTGTTGATGGCTCTCTCATTCTCCCTGTCTCCTCAGCTCGAAACCTTGGGGTCATCTTTGACTCTTCTCTCTCCTTCTCTGCTCATATCCAGCAGACCGCCAAGACCTGTCGTTTCTTTCTTTACAACATCCGTAAAATCCGCCCCTTTCTTTCCGAGCACTCTACCAAAACCCTCATCCACACCCTTGTCACCTCTCGTTTAGACTACTGCAATCTGCTTCTTGCTGGCCTCCCACTTAGTCACCTCTCCCCTCTCCAGTCGGTTCAAAACTCTGCTGCCCGTCTCATCTTCCGCCAGGGTCGCTTTACTCATACTACCCCTCTCCTCAAGACCCTTCACTGGCTCCCTATCCGTTTTCGCATCCTGTTCAAACTTCTTCTACTAACCTATAAATGTATTCACTATGCTGCTCCCCAGTATCTCTCCACACTCGTCCTTCCCTACACCCCTTCCCGTGCACTCCGCTCCATGGATAAATCCTTCTTATCTGTTCCCTTCTCCACTACTGCCAACTCCAGACTTCGCGCCTTCTATCTCGCTGCACCCTACGCCTGGAATAAACTTCCTGAGCCCCTACGTCTTGCCCCATCCTTGGCCACCTTTAAATCTAGACTGAAAACCCACCTCTTTAACATTGCTTTTGACTCGTAACCACTTGTAACCACTCGCCTCCACCTACCCTCCTCTCTTCCTTCCCGTTCACATTAATTGATTTGATTTGCTTACTTTATTTATTTTTTGTCTATTAGATTGTAAGCTCTTTGAGCAGGGACTGTCTTTCTTCTATGTTTGTACAGCGCTGCGTATGCCTTGTAGCGCTATAGAAATGCTAAATAGTAGTAGTAGTAGTAGTAGTACTGACAGGAGGGATTTATCCTGTGAACGGAGGTTACGGGCGGGAACGTAAGGGGAGATGAGGGTAGAAAGATAGTGAGGGGCAGCAGACTGAGTGCATTTGTAGGTAAGAAGGAGAAGCTTGAATTGAATGCGGTATCTAATCGGAAGCCAGTGAAGTGACCTGAGGAGAGGGGTGATATGAGTATATCGGTTCTAGCGGAATATGAGACGTGCAGCAGAGTTCTGAACAGATTGAAGGAGGGATAGATGGCTAAGTGGGAGGCCGGTGAGGAGTAAGTTGCAGTAGTCCAGGCGAGAGGTAATGAGAACGTGGACGAGAGTTCGTGTGGTGTGTTCAGAGAGGAAAGGGCGAATTTTGCTGATGTTAAAGAGGAAGAAGCGACAGGTCTTGGCTATCTGCTGGATATGCGCAGAGATACTCAGGTATACATATAAAGTATTGTATTCCATGTATAATGAGTTTAGGATGGAATGTACAGGTCTTTATTTGCCGTCATTTACTGTGTTACATGTTACTATATTATTTCAAGAAACGTTTTGCAATTTGTTACTGTGATTTTAATTGTTTGCACTTAATAAAAAATATTTTCATAAAAAGGTTTGGACAAGTTCCTAAAAGAAAAGTCCATAAAACATTATTAAGAGGGACTTGGGAAAATCGATTGCTTATTCCTGGGATAAGCAGCATATATCTGTTTCACTCTCTTGGGATCTTGCCAGGTAACTGTGACCTGGATTTGCCACTGTTGGAAATAAGGTACTGGGCTTGATGGATGTTTGGTCTGTCCCAGTATGGTGATGCTTATGCACTTATGTACCCAGATTCATAAGAGTGAATCTGATTTTTATTACAATTGGTAATGGGTAATGGATTTGATATACTGCCTTTCTGTGGTACAACCAAAGCAGTTTTACATTTTTATTAGAAGCAGGAACTAGTGGATTCATTGAAAAGTTTAAAATAATTTGAAAAGCTTCCAAGATCCTTTTAAAGGATTGATTTGGATTTCTGAAAATCCAAAAGAATTCTCCAATAGAACAAAATCAGAAGCAATTTTTTCAAAAATCCAAAGCAAATATTTTCCATCCAGATTTATTCAAAAAGGTTTCCCCAACCAAATTATTAGATTGTAAGCTCTTTGAGCAGGGACTGTCTTTCTTCTATGTTTGTGCAGTGCTGCGTACGCCTTGTAGCGCTATAGAAATGCTAAATAGTAGTAGTAAATTGATGTACCCTCTATGTTTTTCCAGGTTTTCTGAATTCAGGTCTTAATTCCTGGGCAACAGCCTGAAACACAGTGCCTCCACTTCTTTTTAAACTCCAGAGCACCAGGGGTGTTCAGCTCTTGTCCCCTCTTTTCCAGGAAGTCTGCAAGAAAACAAGGGGAAAAGTTGACTCTGGAGCAGAGCAAAAAAAACCCAGCTCCTCTTCTCCTGTTGCTCCTCCTCCTCATGCTTCCCCAAGATCCACAGTCCTACTTCCTTTTTGTCTACAAATTAAGGGGTCCTTTTACTAAGCTGTGGTAAAAAGAGGCCTTAGCATATTTCTTGTGTGTTAAGGCCATTTTTCCACAGGTGTAATTTGGTCAATTTTCCATTTTTTGTATTAATGGCAATGTACTAGTGTTGCCATTTTAAAAATTAGGGGTTCTTCTACTAAGCCACGGTAAAATGTGGCCTGCGGTAGTGTGAGCATGTCTTTTGGGTGCATGCTGGGCCATATTTTACCGTGTCTAGGAAAACGGGCCTTTTTTAAAGGGGACATAAAATAGACATGTGCTAAAATTTAAACCAGCATGTGTCCATTTTCGGCCTGAGACCTTACAGCCACTCATTGACCTAGCGGTAAGGTCTCCCATGCTATCCGTGCAGTAAACATGCAGCAATCACCAACTGATGTTTACCGCTGGGTAAGAGGCCCGCAGTAGAAAACAGAAAATTCTACCGCGGGATTCGGCATGCACCAAATTCAGAATTACCGCCCAGCTGGGAGTGAGTGCTGATTTTACTCATGCTGTACACACATAGGCCCTCCCGCACTTTTGTAAAAGGGCCCTTTATTGCATGAGCACTTACTGCCACCCATTTTGTAGATGGTAAGGGCTCACATAGTAATAATGCGATAACCAGTTATCACACGCTAATATGAATGCGCTAACTGATTAGCACCAGAACACTCCTGACACGATCCCTCAAAAATAAAATATTAATGTGTGGATTAGTATGTGCTGTATTGACACTTATTGCAGGACACCATAAGCTCTGTCGAGCAGGGACTGTCTCTTCATGTTCAAGTGTATAGCACCACGATTGTCTAGTAGCGCTATAGAAATGATAAGTAGTAGTAAGTAGTAGCATGTCCCACGGTATGCCATTATAACTGCATTAGGCACCCGTTAACGTCTAACCCAGCTTAGTAAAAGGGTCCCCAAGCCCTTTTGAGGAATATTTTAAAGATGTTTGCATACTTCTTGCAGTAGTTTGGACACTGTAGCCACTTAAAAGTCAGCATGTATTCTTTGTAGAGTGCTATGGATAAAATGCAATGTAAGATATGTATATTTTTAAAAAGAAACTCCAACTGCAAATGATACCAATTGAGTACTCTGTGCTCTCCATTTGTTTCTGTGATCTGCACTGCCAATAATCAAGGCTTGAATTCTGACTTTCAAGTACTTAATGACCTGATAACAAACACAACCCATACAATTGCTAAAGCTCTTTACTCCTTAAGTGCAGCCAAGAGAGCTCAATTAAATTTTGTGAGATAAAATATATATGGTACATAAAAAGAACTGAGGGATAAAAACACTTGACACCCTTAAAATCATTAAAACACTCCAGTTCGTCCTTTTCGATCTCACTTTCACATAAAAGTTGTATGAAAAACAAAATAACAAATCATTTGTATCTGGAACATGCTCAGGATAGACATAACAGAATGTTAACATTGGTTGCATTCATAATTTTAGATTAAATTCTAAATGCAAATGCTTCCACTCAATACAAAACTACAATAGTAATGGGGAAAAGCCTCAAAGAGCTCCCAGATCAAGTATCTATCTTCATCATAGGCAAAAACCCCTTATGTGCGGCCCCAAAAATTCTTAATGGACCGCAATTGTCTAGTAAGTTCTGTTAACAATAGATTTTTTGAAATAAAGAATTTTTATGAAAATAATGTGTTAATTTCTAGAACATACTCAATATCTAATGCAATACACTTAGCTTATTGCTTGGCGTTCAATATTACTGCTGCTTCATGCTGCGCTGTTCCCTGCTTTGTTACCCTGAGCCGACGTTGGCCAGCGTTTCGCTGCTTCTTCAGGGTCTCAGGTAATTACTGGGGAATACAAATAGAAAAGTTAGTATGATGCAGCAAAAACAATTTCAAGAAAAATTCTCTATAAAAAACCAACAGCAAAGTACTTGGAACACGTTGCACAGCGTTTGAACTGCAGCACGTCTAACCTGAAAAGACGTTACTGCGCTTGTATATATAAGAAATCTGACATCAGATGCTGACAGATGAATCTCCAATCAGGAGTTCTAAAGAAATAGCACCAATCCAGTCGTGAATTTAGACCTTGCGGTTCTAAAGAGTGCAGTTTAAAAATCCATCGTTGTTCTGCCTGTAATAGTTGTCTCTGATGATTTCCCCCTCACATAGATCTTGAAATTTCTTGTAGGACAAAACATTTCAGGTCGTCAAAAATATGCCGTTGATTCGTACAATGTTTGACCAAAGGTAGACCTATCTTGTGAGAACTTATAGCGCTTTTGTGTTCTATTATGCGCACATGTAAAGGTCTAGAGGTTTGTCCTACATACAATTTCTTGCATGGGCAAAGTAGACAATATATTACTGAACTGGATCTGCATGTGGTGTTTATTCTGAGTTCATATGGCTTCTGATCCAATGGGTTGACAAAAGTGGAGATCTCCAACATAATGAAACATACTGAACAATTGTTACATTTAGTATGGCCAGTCCAACTCCTCCTAGGCAAAGGGACTCTGCTTGGTAATTCAGCAGGGCTGAGGAGTTCCTTTAAATTCCTATTTCTGCTGTAGGATAAACGGAGCTGAGCATTTGAAAACAATGGATGAGTTTGAATGAGTTTCCAGTGTTTTCTCAATATTGCAGTGATTCGTGGTGATGTAGTTTTAAATTGTGTAACATAAGTAAAAATATTTTGTTCATCCTCATCTCTAACAGCTGGAGTATTCGATTTCAGGAGATGTACTCTATGATTGTAACAAGCTCTTCTATATGCATTTTTGATCACAGATTTAGGATATCCTCGAACTTTCAATTTATTGAACAACGCTCTAGATTGATTTTTAAAATCTAAATCATCAGAGCAAATCCGACGATACCTCAAAAATTGGGATAGAGGTAAACTGTTCTTTAAAGTGGTCGGATGACTGCTCTCATAGTCTAGAAACGTGTTTTTGTCTGTGATCTTGTGAAACACAGTGGTGACAAAGCTGTTACCTTCATTCCTGATTAATACATCCAAAAACGTTATTTCTGCTGTATGTATATGTGAGGTGAATTTAATACATGGATGATAAGTGTTCAGTTCCGTTATAAAAAGATTCAACTCAGAAACACTCCCAGTCCACAACATGAAAATATCATCTATAAACCTGGTCCACATGCCAATGTTCTTATGATATCTAGATGGGTGTACAAATCTCTCTTCAAAGGCTCGCATAAAAAGATTTGCAATAGAGGGAGCCATCGTTGCACCCATCGCAACTCCCGAAATCTGTTGATAAATCTTATCTTCAAAAAGAAAAAGTTACTTTTCATTGCAACTTTCACTAAAGACACAATGAAAGAGGTGGATACTCGATCATCAGCCTTGATTGTAGATAATATTGAATCACCTCTAGGGCTTCTTCTTGTGGTATTACAGTGTATAAAGATACCACATCTAGTGTGACCATTGTCGAAGTGTTTGCTATGTTGTCATTAGCTGCTAGTAAACACAAAAAATGAGTAGTATCTTTGAGATAAGATTTGCCCTGAACCACTAAAGGTTGCAAAAAGCAATCAGCAAAAATGGATAGTGGTTCTAAAATAGACCCTCTACTGGAGATAATCGGTCTTCCGGGAGGGTCTACAGTAGATTTGTGGATTTTTGGAAGTGTATACAGGACTGGTATCTTGGGTGACTGTACATTCAGAAAATGAAACTCTTTCTGAGTGATCATCCCATTGGCATAGGCTCCACTGGTCAATCCAAAAATAAATTCTTTCAGCCTTGGAGTTGGATCTGCTGCTAATAGTCTGTAGCCAGTTGCCTTCTGTAATTGTCTATTCACTATTCCCCTCTGGTTGTCAATTTAACAGTGCTGCAGAAAGTCTTCTGCCTCTTCCACACAGACAGTTAGCATGAGTGGACTTATTTACTGACATCACTGCCTATGACCTTTTTTTCCCCCTTCTTTTCCTCAAACCCTGTTTTTATTTTATTTACCATGTGTTCACAATAATAACACGAAGAAACAAGCAGCTAAATAGATTTGTTTACATTGGCTTAAAAGTAACAGTGATTGAAATATGACTGATTCTGTAATGTTATATGGTTTTAGACTGTTCTTGTTTGTTCTATTTATTCTATGAATGTTTTTATCAGACCCACTCTGAAGCTGAGAGATGGGCAAGCTATAAATGAATCAGTGAAATGAACTGAAACTATTCAAACAACATAAGTTGAAAAGTACTTGCTTGAGGCAATATTCATCCTCTTCTCCATCCACTGCCCCGCTAAATGCACCAACTGAATCACCCTGCCCTTCCCCCAGGGTTTTTTTCCCAATCTCTATCTTCCTAGATCCCCTCATGTTTACTACCTTTGGACCCCTAAGCTTACCTACATAGTCTGGCATTCAAGAAGGATAGATGTGATCCCCCATTTGTTTCCTGCTCTAAAGTTGTCACGTTTCAAAAGAGAAGAGAATGGTATTAGGGGAAGGGGGTCTTTGCTTTTATTCATATAGGGAATAATTCTGACAAGAACACCAAAATTTAGGTGCTAGGATGCTGCACGCCAAGCATGAATGCTTTATTGGCAATTATGCATTTAATTGCTGTTATGGAATACTAGCGTAAATAAGTATTTATATGCCAACATTTAGGCACAGCTGCCTACACCATGTCAATGGCTGATGTAAATAACAATGACTAAATGTTACTGCATAACTGACAGTGTTCTAGAATTTTCCCATGTAAGTGCTGGGCATGACCCTCAGCCACCCATTCTCCTTCCACCTGCATGCCTTCCTTGCAATTATATTTGAGGAGGTTGTCTAATTTCTGACTAAATTCTGCCTGATCTATTCCTTTCTAGATCTGTTTATAAGCAGTTTATAAGCAATGGTAAGTCAGATGTACATGATACAGCACAGTATGTAAGTAATGTAGCAGAAATTTGCACAATGGAATATTACCTATTATAATATACCATTAATATACTGCTATAATGACATTAAAATTCAAGTTCATTAATGCACCAATGAACTAAATGGCATTATGGCACCACAAGCATTAATGTTTTTACCCTCCAAATTCTATAATTGGCCCTTAAATTTGTGCATGCAATTTGCACATGTGATTTAATTGAATGAGTTAATTAGTGCCAATTGGGCCCTAACAATTATCATTGTTAATCGACATTAATTAAAGTTCACATGCATATTTTTAGGCACCGAGATCCACGCATAAACCAAACACAAATTTATTTATTTATTTATTGCATTTGTATCCCACATTTTCCCACCTCTTTGCAGGCTCAATGTGGCTTACAATACATCATGAATGGTGGAAATATAAAGAAAATAGACATTTAGTATTACAGAAGGATCTTGGGTAACATTATAATCATAAAACATGATAGTAGTATAATAAGCAGATATTATAATACAATTCTGGATGTATTTAGAGGAGTTCACATTTGTTGATCTTTGTGGTATACCTTGTTAAAGAGATGGGTCTTCAGTAGTTTGCGGAAATTAGTTAGTTTATAAATCGTTTTTAAGTTGCGTGGCAGCGTGTTCCAGAATTGTGTGCTCAGGTATGAAAAGGTTGACGCATGCGTTGGTTTGTATTTTAGACCTTTACAATTTGGGAAGTGAAGATTAAGGAATGTGCGGGATGATTTTTTAGCATTCCTGGGTGGTAAGTCTATCAAGTCTGACATGTAGGCTGGGGCATCTCCGTGAATGTTTTTGTGAACTAGGGAGCATATTTTGAACGTGATGCATTCTTTAAATGGGAGCCAGTGTAGCTTTTCTCGTAGGGGGCTTAGCACTTTCATATTTTGTTTTACCGAATATGAGTCTAGTTGCAGTGTTCTGGGCTGTCTGGAGTTTCTTGATTATTTGCTCTTTGCAGCCAGCGTAGAGTGCGTTGCAGTAGTCTAGATGACTGAGTACCATTGATTGTACCAGGTTACGGAAGACGGTCCTTGAGAAGAACTAGGGAGCATATTTTGAACGTGATGCATTCTTTAAGTGGGAGCCAGTGTAGCTTTTCTCGTAGGGGGCTTAGCACTTTCATATTTTGTTTTACCGAATATGAGTCTAGTTGCAGTGTTCTGGGCTGTCTGGAGTTTCTTGATTATTTGCTCTTTGCAGCCAGCATAGAGTGCGTTGCAGTAGTCTAGATGACTGAGTACCATTGATTGTACCAGGTTACGGAAGACGGTCCTTGAGAAGAAAGGTCTTACTCTTTTTAATTTCCACATTGAGTGGAACATCTTCTTGGTTGTGTTTTTTGCATGGTTCTCAAGTGTTAGGTGTCGATCAATGGTAATTCCAAGAATTTTTAGGGTATCCGAGATTGGAAGATTCAGTTTTGGTGTGTTAATGGTGGTGAATTTGTTCATGTTATGTTGAGAGGTGAGTATTAGGCATTGGGTTTTTTCTGCATTGAGTTTCAGCTGAAATGCATCCGCCCATGTATGCATGGAAATACAGATTCAAGGAACAAACACAATTCATATCTTATGCCAACTTTTGACTGGACAACTTCAGCGAAAATGAACTGTACCACTTGGCCTTCACTATTGTAGCTAGTTACCAATGACAAACAGAGTGAAATAGTGGTACTTCATATTTTACTTGAAGATTTTTGCTTTGATTCATTACTCTGACCAAAGCAGCTTAGAAAGTTGTGTCCTTGTTCTTTGGAGGGAACCAGGATTACATGCCACTAGATTAGGTAACATTTATTTATTTATTTATTTAGATTTTGCTCACACCATTTTCAGTAGTAGCTCAAGGTGAGTTATATTCAGGTACATTGGATATTTCTCTGTCCCAGGAGGGCTCACAATCTAAGTTTGTACCTGAGGCAATGGAGGGTTAAGTGACTTGCCCAAGATCACAAAGAGCAGCAGCGGGATTTGAACTGGCCACCTCTGGATTGCAAGACCACTAGGCCACTCCTCCACTGGCTTCATTAGAATACATCATAAGGCATTATTAGGGAGAATATGTTTATTAGCTCACAGGCTGTTACATGTGCCATGTCCTCATGTTCCAGATAAGAGCACAGGTGGTGGGATTACAATTTCAGTTAAAAACCGTTAAAATTGACAATGTAGTAAGATTATAAACTAAATAGTGGTTATGGGGGTGGTTATAGCTGCATCAATTCTGCTGGGCTCAATTCTAAAATCGAGAGGATCCATTTCTTATGAAATCTAATAGATGACAGCGAGTTACTGTCTCTTAGAAGATATACGGTACCCATACCTGGAAGAACGGGGATTGGTTGAGACAGTAACAGTGTGTGGCGACATCAAATCTTTAAAAGAACCGCCATTTTCTGGGGAGGGTGTCTCTGATGCCGCCGTTGGCTTAGTTGAACGGCTGTAAGCACACGAATGAAAGCAAGTAGAAAACTGGATTGGTATGATAAAAATTTATTCCCGTGTTTCTCTTCTTCTTGTAGATCTGTATGGCCCGTGATCCTGAAGCAGACGCAGAGATTCAAAACACTGGCTACCATTGATCATGGTCAAGATCTAGAGAAATACACAGAGACCGACTGACTAAAGCTAAGTTCATTATTATACTAAACTCCTGTCACGGTTGTGCCCCTGTTTCATGCTCTCATTCATCTCGCCACCTGGTGGTCAGACCTGGTGACTGCAATGGACTGTCTGTGTGCTGTTTCCCATGTTCCAGAAGTCATGCTGGTCCGGTCCGGATCTTCCAGCCTTCCAGACTGGCTTGGGATTTTTGGAACTTAGCAGCACCCTTACCTGGTGAACTCCCTTGTATGTGGCCTTTATTAAGCACCTGGGAACTTTCAGACTTTGCCTTGGCAACAGAGGTCTTCGGTCCTGTTCTTGTCCTTGTTGGTCTGTTGTGATTCCTGCCCTGAAAGCTTGTTTTGCCTGTTTTTGACCTTGCTGGTTTCCTGGTTTATTCTACTGTCTGCTGCCTGCCCAAGACTCTGCTTGTTTCCTGGTTTATTCTACTGTCTGCTGCCTGCCCAAGACTCTGCTTGATTCCTGATTTACTATTGATTGCCGCCAGCCTACAGACTCTGTGTGGTTCCTGGTTTCCCTGCTGCTTTGCTGCCTGCCGGTAAGACTCTGCGTGATTCATGGACTATTCTCCTGCTTCTGCTTAGTGCTTCTGCTCCAGTCCTGCTGCTCCAGTCCGGACTGTGCCCGTCTGTCTGTGGTCTGCCTTGCCTCCTGTTTGGGTGATTTGCCTGCTGCTGCTGCTCCTCGGCAGTGGCCCAAGGGCTCATTTTTCCTCACCAGCGTGCTAGCTCCTTACTAAGATAAGTACATAAGTATTGCCATACTGGGAAAGACCAAAAGGTCCATCAAGCCCAGCATCCTGTTTCCAACAGTGGCAAATCCAGCTCACAAATACCTGGCAAGATCCCAAAAATGAACAAAATATTTTATACTGCTTATCCCAGAAATAGTGGATTTTCCCCCAAGTCCATTTAATAACGGTCTATGGACTTTTCCTTTAGGAAGCCGTCCAAACCTTTTTTAAACTCCGCTAAGCTAATCGCCTTTACCACATTCTGTGGCAACGAATTCCAGAGGTTAATTACACGTTGAGTGAAGAAACATTTTCTCCGATTTGTTTTAAATTTACTACATTGTAGCTTCATCGCATGCCCCCTAGTCCTAGTATTTTTGGAAAGCGTGAACAGACGCTTCACATCTACCCGTTCAACTCCACTCATTATTTTATAGACCTCTATCATAGCAAAATAGCAATAAGTGCAGTAAGCAATATGCTACACGGAGGTTTTTGCCGATGATGAGGAAGTCCTGCTCCTTGAAGACAACTCTAATTTTCTAGGAGCTTCTCGAGGCTTTTCCTCCATTAGAAACTGTGTGTTCACAGTTTCTTTAGAGAACCCTTTATATTGAATGTGAATGTAGTAAGATTGTCAGAATAGTTAACAAAAGATTAAAAGTCACAAAGGGGTCCTTTTACTAAGGAGCGCTGAAAAATGGCTTGCGGTAGTGTAGGCATGAGCTGAAAAATGGCTTGTGGTAGTGTAAGCATGGGTTTTATGCGCGCGCCGATCCATTTTTCAACGTGCCTGTAAAAAAGGCCTTTTTCATATTTTTGTCTAAAATGGACGTGTGACAAAATCAAAATTGCAGCGCATCCATTTTGGGTCTGAGACCTTACTGCCAGCCATCGACCTAGTGGTAAAGACTCACACGGTAACTGGGCGGTAATAACCTACATGCGTCAAATGTCACTTGGTGCAAATCTGATACGCACGTCCAAAAATAAAAATTATTTTTCAGATGTGCAAATCAGACGCGTGCCAAAAATAAAACTACTGCAAGAGCCACGTAGTAGCCTGCAGTAACTCTATTTTGGCGTGCGTTGGGCGCGCATTGACGTTTACGCAGCTTAGTAAAGGTGCCCACCAAATTTTTCTGTAATAATTTGCAGAAACAGTATTTTAACATCTATGAAGTAACACCATAAGAATTTATTCTGGAACATATCATCTCTGCACATCATTGAAAATTTGGATTTAGAGTGAAACAATTTTTCATACTAAAGTAGTGTAAAAATCCATTTCCATTTCCATTTACATCAACTGCTTGCTTCTTATCTGGCTGGTATTCAGTCCATGAATGTTTTAATAAATGATGAACAGGTTTATTTAACGATGAACTTACCGTCAAATTATATTGCTCCTGATAGAAAAAAAAAGTGGGCAAATCATGCAGGATATGACTGTATGGAATTCTCAACCCCTCTGTGTCTGTGTGTTTACACCTGCATCTGCACGCTTTGCCCACTTGTTTCTATCAGGAGCTATATAATTTGATTAATAAACCAGTTCATCATTAATTAAAACACATGGGGAAAGATAAAGAGGCGTTTGAATCAGTGACTCCCAAATATGTCATTGGTTTGGAAAAAATAAAATGAAACCCAATATAATATATTTCAAATAATTAGATATCACTGTGAAGAGATTTCAAATGAACAATTCAGTGTAACCACTGGGTGCCATTTCCTCAAAACAATAGGCATTTCCATTGACTACATGATATCAAGCCAAAAGTATCACTGCAAGTGATACAGAGCACCACCAGCAATTTAATTCTTACAACCCAACACATGCCTTGCCCTACACTGAGGGCATGATATTTAAATGCAGTTATCCAGATACCAATCAAGGCAAGTCACTGGATTTCAGTGCTATTATCTAGGTCAGGGTGGGTAACCTCGATCCTTGAAGGCTGCAACCCAGTCGGATTTTCAGGATTTCCCCAATGAATATGCATGAGATCTATTTGTATACAATGGAGGCCAGATCTAGATAATGCCACTGAAAATCATTTGCAAGTGCCGTGACAATATCCAGATATCAACAGGCGATCTGGGGCAGAGCCAGAGAATATTTTGATAGCAGCAATCTATCCAGTGCCGCCTTGGGCAGCTAAAAAGCTGCCCAAATTTATCTGGATACTGGCACTGAATATCACCACAATCTAGATAATGGCAGCAGTGGGTGGCATACCCAGATAGTCAGGTGTTGATATCTGGATTGTGACTGGCAGTGTTTAAAATGATATGGCCACTTGTCAACACCAGGTACAGGTACTAGTACAAAAATCACCCTAAATATATAATGAGACGAGCACCCTCAGAAATATAAACATCCACCTGGTAGTCACTCAAGAGCACTCTCGGGTGAAACATAGCACTTCATACATTGGGTCTCTCTCTCTCTTAGTAATTTTGTATGTGCAATATAATGCTATAGTACTCATTGCAGATGTGTCTTTAAATACTAATCAAGTCCATGCACTGCAACAGATCATAGTAGCCAGCTTCTAAAACAAATACGAATATTTCACTTATCTTATGAGTCCTGTGTCGATAATTCTGACGCTAATGGCTCCTTTGATGAAATCACTTGATAATCTTGAAGCGAATAAGGATACACCCGGACACTGCGGGTTTCAGACCGACTTTTGACTTGGGTTAGGGCTATATCTCCCCCTAAGCTGGCAGCCATTTAGGGGAGAATAACAGTACAGAGAGGATCCAAAGTACAAAACAACTTGCCAATTGTTTCAACTTGCCAATTGTGGTTAGATATAAGGTGAATGAGGCAAGTTGAAACATTGTAGGTTACCAACTATCCACACATTATTTAGTTGACCCATTTTGTTAACATAGCTTCTTTCTGTCTAGACAATAACACCAATATACATATTTTTTATATATTGGGGTTTTTTTCCTAAAATGTCCACACACTATAGGTTTGGTTATTTCTGTCTCATCATTGTACATTATTTTAATTTACACAGTTAAAATACTGTTTAACATTATCTTTTTGTGATGAACAACCTGATTATATTATATCTTTTTATATAACAGTATAATTCCAAGGTTCGTTCACAAAGCTTTTTACATGTATGTCTGTTTAACTCAAAAGATCTTTTACATATCTGTCATTCATTCTTTTATATATATATATATATATATATATATATATATATATATATATATATATATATATATGTTGTAGATTATTAAGATGTATTATTTATGATGTTTTTATTCATCTTTGAATTACATTGCTATTTATGTTTTATATTATTAAGCTTAACTACTTATGGTGCTTTGATTTTATCTTTTACTGATATTGCTATTTATGTTTAATACAGACCCCTGACACAGGCGCTGTGTGCCGAAACACACCCCATGCTGGGTCTACATTGGAATATCAATTTTTACAATAAATAGAACTGTGTCCCATTTCTGAAGACTCCTGGTACATTTTGCTGTACTTTGGCAATTTAGGGGAGAGACAGCCCTAACCCAAGTCCCTCAGGAAAGTCGGTCTGAAACCCGCAGTGTCCGGGTGTATCCTTATTGTCAGGGGAGAGCAGTCTTCTCTTCAGGATTATCAAGTGATTTCATCAAATGAGCCATTAGTGTCAGAATTATTGACCAGGGCTCATAAGATAAGTGAAATAGTCTTTATCTTTATCTTGTTTGTTTTAGAAGCTGGCTACTATGATCTGTTGCAGTGCACGGACTTGATTAGTATTTAAGGACACATCTGGACTGAGCACTATATTGCACATACAAAAATCACTAAGAGAGAGAGAGAGCAAGCCAATGAATGAAGTGCTATGTTTCACCTGAGACTGGTCTTGAGTGACTACCACATGGATGTTTATATTTCTGAGGGTGCTCCTCTCATTATATATTTAGGGTGATTTTTGTACTAGTACCTGTTCCTGGTTTTGGCTTATTTTATTCAATTGTTCTACCAGTGAAATTAGGGATTTTTTGTTGTTGAGTTTTGGTTTACCACACTTGTCAATACCAACATTGTGTAGTGTTAAATATATATACAGATGTTTACTTCTTTAACTTTGTATATTGCAAACGTTTCTAATTAAAAATGACTTGAACTTAAAATAATATAGCTGGTTGTAAAAAGAAAAGAAAATACTGGTCACATTTCAGGCATTCTAAGCCCTATTTGTGAAGCAGTCTGAAGGCTCCACCTTGAATGAACAGTCTATTCTTTGTGTGAACTGATTGCTGAACAAGGATAAAAAATCTTTAATCTTCAGTTCATTTCAACTGAAGTGCACTATTTTCACTATGGGGAATCACTCACAGATTGTGATGTATCTAGTTAAGCATTCAACAAGCCACACCATACCACTCTCTTGTTACTGATTACTTTGCTGTGTCTACATGGTCCTACCAATGTACTGATAAAGATAAATCTGCTCTAATCATGTCAATCCTTATTTTTCTATTTTCTACTACTGCTACTATTTAGCATTTCTATAGCGCTACAAGGCATACACAGCGCTGCACAAACATAGAAGAAAGACAGTCCCTGCTCAAAGAGCTTACAATCTAATAGACAAAAATAAAGTAAGCAAATCAAATGAAGTAGTAAATTTTCTGTTTTTCTAATGGGGCTTATGCTGACCTTTGAATAAATGCCTTCCCACTGGCAAAATGTTCCATGCAATGTTCAGGTGTCTCATTAGTCTAATCTTAAACCAAAGCAGTTAACTCTCTAAGGGCCCCTTTTACCCAGTTGCGGCAAAAGAGGGCTGGCGTTAGCATGGGTGTGTGTTTTACACGCGGGCTGAGGCCCCCTTTTCCCACAGCTGGTAAAAGGGAAGGTCTCGCTTTCCCGCAGGAAATGGCCAGGCGACAAGTAAAGCAATTGAGAAGAACTACTCAATGCTAATTGTCCTCTTTCTAGAAGATATTCAGTTCTGTTTACTGCTACCTGAGTAATCAGTATTGAACTCTTTAGGAGGAAAAAAAAAAAGCACTGCTGTGCAGGGAATACTCATAACGTATGTTATATGAAAATGTAGATATTTTCAAGTTGTTCTTTTGAACTATAAGCAGGGCTTTTTTTGATGGGGTACTGAGTACCGGCACCTTTCCATTGTCTGCTAAAATTGACCCATGGACCCCAAGTTTTAATGAAAGAGCCTCTTTATCCCCACATATCAGGCTGACTCAAAAGCTGCTACCGACCTCCCATTCCCCACCCAAACTCACATACCCACCATCACCATCCCACCAAAATCATTATACAATAAACCCACAACATGTCACCAACTATCCATTGTAATTAAAAACAAACCACACAACACAGGGCGGGTTGGGAAGGGCACAAAATCCTAACCTGTCATCCACCCTCACCCGCTCCTGCCCACACAAATAATGATTTTAAACAGCCAAAATCCCTTCTGTTTACCCATAACTGTTCCTATGACAACCACCAATCCTCATCTCCCCTTATCATCCAATCACCCTTCCTCTCCTGTTACTACCCTACCCACACTTCAACATTAACCCTCTCAACTCCTTTTTTCAAACCATTCTATCTTTTCCTTACCCTCACCTCTATTAACTATTTAGCTTCCTTCCTTCTGGCTCAGTCAATGTTATTGCCCCAACAATCTAAACTGTAGGGTCTCCATCTCTTTGCAATTTAATAAAGTGCTATCAGTGTGGCAAACTATAAGCAGTACAGTTCAGTAAATGTATTTTTGCTATGCATAAAATTGATTCAATTATATTTTCTGGTTTAGAAAAAGTACCAGTCTATGATTCAGTAAATATATTCAGTATAGTTATAATGGAAGAAGATAATAAAAATTCTAGAAATTATAGAACAACACTAACTTTTCTCTTTATCTGGCTTGAATGCTTGTCCCAGAAACAGCAGTTTTATGAGGGATTACTATGTGCTGAGTGAGTTAAAGGTGCAATATAGAAATCTCAAAAAAAGAATTATATGCCACTGGATGATTAATGATGTTTTGAAAATCTACTGTTTTATGTAAATTTATGTTGACAAAGAAATGGCTCATACTTCATATTTTCAGCGTTGTCTCATGATTGATACTTTGTTTGGCAAACACCAGACTGTGTGATATGATCTCATATCATAAACTTTTTAAAATTATTACTGCTTTATTTAAGGACATGTCAAAATTTGTAAATGAAGAATAAAATCATTGATGGAAATTTCAAAGTCAGTAACTCAGGTGATGGAATCTCCTTGTCAGTGATGATGTATGAGTATTTAACAACTCCCTTGGACTAACTGTATTTATACATCTATTGATGTGATTATAAGATCACTCCATGAAGCACTAACAAGATCACAGGTAATCTATGTGAAATCTGCAGTGGTGAAGTTGGACAGTTGGCCTTTCTTCTCTTATTTCTCCCTTTCGTCTTCCTCAAAGTGGTTAAAATATACATGTTGCTCCACCAGTGTCATATGGAGGGATCTGGAGTTAAAGGAGGGATATTTGGCCATGAAGACATTAAACGGGGAAGAATCCTCCAAAGTGGACCTTTCAAATACCAAGAAAAATCCCTGATGGAAAGAAAGGAAAAGCAGAGGAAGCTTCATCAGTATATACCTGGGGTGAGAGGGATATAGACTTCTGATCTTAGAGAAGCAGTGGGTAAAAGTCTGTAATACACATAGAATAGCTGTCTAAACTATTGGGATAAGCTGAAATGTCCTCAGAGGGCAGGGAATTATTTAAAGAATGATGTCCCCTTAAAGAGGTGGAGGAGGGGAGCCCATCAGTATGATCCTTGTGCTTTAGAAAGCTGGACTCATTACTCCACCCAGGGATGCCAGTAATCTAATCAGAGCCAAGGGAAGGGGAGGGCACAGTTTTCCAAAAGATAATATAAAGTCTATCTCAGGAGCTAGAAGAGAAAGAAATTGGGGAGGGGCCTCCTTACTTGCCCAAGCTCATTGCCAAGATAAGAAATGCTCAGACTGAACTCTAACAGCCTCAAATTCTGCTGGGAGAAATAAAAATGGAAACAGGCCGAAAGGACTAGAACACTGACAATACTCAGGGCTGGTCTTAGGCCGAGGTGACCGAGGCGGCCGCATAGGGCCTCGCACTTAAGGGGGCCCCGTGCGGTGCGCCTCAAATCTGTCTCAATGCCTGCAGTGACAGTACCTTTCTCTGCCTCCTCCCCTCCCGTGTGAGTCTTGCACCTTCCCCCGCTCGTGCCCACCTGCGTGGTCACTTGTTTTTAAAACCCTGAGACGTTCTCCCTCTGAGTCCGACACCGGCGATTCACTTAGCAAGCCTTCTGCCAGCGTTGGGGCGGGGCCTCTCCCTCAGACGCATCCCACCTCTGCGCAAGACAGGAAGTTGCATTAGAGGAGGTGGGACGCATCTGAGGAGAGGCTCTGACGCTGGCAGAAGGCAGGCTATGTGAATCGCCGGTGTCAGAGAGAGAACGCCTCAGGACTTTAAAAATGAGCAGATGGGCGAGAGCGGGCAGAAGAGTCAGGGCCCGGAGGGGGAGGGGAGAAAGCTGCCCAAGAGCTGGGTATGGATGGCTGGAGGGGGGCAGGGGAGAAGAGAGTCGCTGGGTATGGATGGATGGTGGGGCAGGCAGGGGAGAGGAGGGTTGCTGGCCATGGGTGGATGGAGGGGAGGGGAGGAGGGTTGCTGGCCATGGGTGGAGGGGAGTGTTGCTGGCCATGGGTGGATGAAGGGGAAGGGATGGTTGCTGGACATGGGTGGATAAAGGGGAGGGCAGGGGGAAGGGGAGGGTTGCTGGATGGGCGAGAGCGGGTGGAAGAGACAGGACCCAGAGGGGGAGGGGGAGAAAGCTGCCCAAGAGCTGGGTATGGATGGCTGGAGGGGGGCAGGGGAGAAGAGAGTCACTGGGTATGGATGGATGGTTGGGCGGGCAGGGGGGAGAGGAGGGTTACTGGACATGGGTGGATGGAGGGGAGGAGAGGGCTGCTGGACATGGGTGGATGAAGGGGAGGGGAGGGTTGCTGGACATGGGTGGATGAAGGGGAGGGCAGGGGGGAGAGGAGGGTTGCTGGACATGGGTGGATGGAGGGAAGGGAAGACTGGAAGGAGATGCACATGGATGGAGGGGAGGGAAGAGAGGAGAAATCTGGACATAGATGGAGTGGAGGGCAGGGAAGAGAGGAGAAATGTTGGGCAGGAATGGAGGGAAGGAAAGACGAAGGAGATGCACATGGATAGAGGGGAAGGGAGAGAGGAGAAATGCTGGACATAGATGTAGGGGAGGGGAGGAAAGTAGATGCACATGGATGGAGGGGAGTGAGGAGAAATGCTGGATATGGATGGAGGGAAAATTGCCTTGGTTGTAAGAAAAACAGGACCACGTAAAGTTGTCCAAGTGCTAGTCAAGGACGCCATTTTTTTCCATTATGGGTCGAGGACGTCCATGTGTTAGGCATGCCCAAGTCCCGCCTTCGCTATGTCTCTGATATGCCCCCTTGAACTTTGGCCGTCCCTGCGATGGGAAGTATTTGGGGACGTCCAAAATCGTTTTTCGATTATACCGATTTGGACGACCCTGTGAGAAGAACGCCCATCTTCCGATTTCTGTCGAAAGATGGGCGTCCTTCTCTTTCGAAAATGAGCCTGAATGTCTTTCTGTGGATAAGAAATTGGTTATTGGACAGAAAACAGAGGTTTTTCTCAATGGAGGCTGAATAGTGGACTGCTGCAGGGATCTGTACTGGGACCAGTGCTATTTAACCTATTTATGAATGATCTGGAAAACAGAATGACGAGTGAGGTGATTAAATTTACAGATGACACAAAACTATTCAAAGTTGTCAAAACAAATGCAAATTGTGAAAAATTTCAGGAAGACCTTAGGAAACTGGGGGGGGGGGGGGGGCTTTTACTAAGGTGCGTAGGCACCTACACGTGTCCAACGTGTGTCATTTTGGAACTACTGCCCATCTACTGCATGCCCCAGGCAGTAATTCCATTTTTTACACATGTCCGATACACGCAGCAGAAAACATTTTTTTCTACTGCGTGGTACTAACTGGGCAGTAATCGGCAGTGTACGTACACTGATGAATACCGCCCGGTTAACTTGTGAGACCTTACCACTAAGTCAATGGGTGGTGGTAAGGTCTGAGGCCCAAAATGGACATGTGCCAATTTTTATTTTGCCACACATCCATTTTCAGTCAAAAAAAGCGCCTTTTTTGCAGGCACACTGAAAAATGGACCTGCACGTGTCCAATAGATGCACATACAGCAGTGCAGGCCATTTTTCAGTGCACCTTAGTAAAAGGACCCCTGGAAGACTGGGTATCCAAATGGCAGATGAAATTTAATGTGGACAAATGCAAAGTGATTAACATTGAGAAGAATAATCCAAATCATAGTTATCTGATGCTGGGGTACACCTTAGGAGTCGGCACTCAAGAAAAAGATCTAGGTGTCATTGTGAACAATACGCTAAAATCTTCTGCCCAGTGTGAGGTGTCAGCCAAAAAAGCAAACAGGATGCTAGGAATTATTAGGAAAGGGATGCAAGGAATTATTAGAAAAGGGATGCAAAATAAGACCAAAAATATTATAATGCCTCTGTATTGCTCCATGGTGCGACCTCACCTTAAGTAGTGTGTTCAATTCTGGTCGCCATATCTCAGAAAAGATAGAGCGGAGTTAGAAAAGGTTCTGTACAGTGACCAAAATGATAAAGGGGATGGAACTCCTCCCATATGAGGAAAGGCTAAAGAGGTTAGGGCTCTTCAGCTGGAAAAGAGATGGCAGAGTTGGGATATGATTGAGGTCTATAAAATTCTGAGTGTAGTATGGGTAGAAGTGAATCATTTTTTCAATCTTTCAAAAAGTATAAAGATCAGGGGACACTCAATGAAATTACATGGAAATACTTTTAAAACAAATAAGAGGAAATATTTTTTCACTCAAAGAATAGTTAAGCTCTGGAACTCTTTGCCAGGGGATGTGTAACAGTGGTTAGTGTATCTAGGTTTTTAAAAGGTTTGGACAATTTCCTGGAGGAAAAGTCCATAGTCTGTTATTGAAATGGACATGGGAGAAGCCACTACTTGCCCCAGGATTGGTGGCATTGAATTTTGCTACTGATTGGGTTTCTGCCAGGTACTTGTGACCTGGATTGGCTACTGTTGAAAGCTGGATACTGGCCTCGATGGACCATTGGTTTGACCCAGTATAGCTATTCTTATGTTCTTGATGGATTTCTCTGCTTGTTTGATGGAGTTAAGTCCTTAATTCATCAGCTTAGGTGGATTATTGATGGTTGTCACACTATGTACATACTTCTAGCTACATTTAGATGGGCCTTCCCAGGGATGTGTTCATGTTGGGGGGGGGGGGGGGGGGGTAGGAGAGATAATATACTTGGATTCATTATTTTCTATGAAAAATTATCTGTGCAAAAAGGCATGTCAAATAGAGTACCCAAGGCAAGTTTCAAAATCAAAATATACCAATTTTCAAGTAGAAAGTATGTGCAAAGTTCAAGGGTGAAAAGTGCCTATGGTGATTGCCTGGATTGACCTCCTGATGGAAATGATAGTGAGAAAAAGAACAGTGACAGAATGTCACGACTGTGGTCGTGACCCCACTTTCGGACTCACCTTGTTTTCCAGTGGTCAGCTTCAGAGGTGGCTCCAATCTGTTTTTTTCCTTGCATTATTCCCCCTGCTACCACTTCTGTGTTTCAAGTCTCACTCTGGTATTCTGTGTGTTCGAGCCTCACTCTGGTAATCTGTGTGTTTCAAGCCTCTTTCCTGTAGTCATAACATCATCAGTAAAGGCCTTCATAAGGAAGTTGAGGACATTAATTCAGGGCCTTTGCATAGCCAAAGGTCTCCAGGTTTAACGGCATGCTTGTGTAGCACTTCTGCCTTGTTTCCTAGTTAGTGTGCATAGCACTTCTGTCTCGTTTCCTAGCTAGTGTGTCTGTGTGGCACTTCTGCATTAGTTCTTATCTGTTTGCCTGTGTGCTAGGGTTAGCACTTCTGTCTTGGTTATTGACTGTTTGATCTGTTGTTTGAATCTGAGTGGCTGTGTGGCATAGCCTTGCTCCTCTGTGTGGCTTCCCTCTACCCTTTGAGTGGCCATCCAGCTTATTTTCGAAACAGAAAGACGCCCATATTTCGACCCAAATCGGGAGATGAGCGCCTTTCTCCTGTGGGCGCCCAAATCGGTATAATCGAAAGACGATTTTGGGCGCCTCCAACTGCAGTCTGTCGCGGGAACGAACAAAGTTGAAGGGGGTGTGTTGGAGGCGTGGTGAAGGCGGGACTGGGGCGTGTTTATCGGCCGAGGAGAGATGGGTGCACTCGGCCGATAATGGAAAAAAGAAGGGCATCAGAAGTGAGAATTTGGGTCACTTTTCTGGACCCTTTTTTTTCACAAACAAGTCCCCAAAAAGTGCCCCAAGTGGCCAGATGACCACCGAAGGGAATCGGAGATGACCTCCCCTGACTCCCCCAGTGGTCACTAACCCCCTCCCACCAAAAAAAAAGAAATTTAAAAACTTTTTTTGCCAGCCTCAAATGTCATACCCAGCTCCATCACAGCAGTATGCAGGTCCCTGGAACAGTTGTTAGTGGGTGCAGTGGACTTCAGGCAGGTGGACCCAGGCCCATCCCCCCCTACCTGTTACACTTGTGTTGGTAAATGGGAGCCCTCCAAACCGCCCCCAAAACCCACTGTACCCACATCTAGGTGCCCCCCTTCAGCCATAAGTGCTATGGTAATGGTGTAGAGTTCTGGAGAGTGGGTTTGGGGGGGGATTTGGGGGGCTCAGCACCCAAGGTAAGGGAGCTATGGACTTGGGAGGTATTTTAATTTTTTTTAATTGTTACAAGTGACCCCTAGGGTGCCCGGTTGGCGTCCTGTGTCAGGTTTCTCGCAGAACCTCTGGGTAGTGAGCCCTTGGACCACTGCCGCAGGGTGACAGCAGCAGGAGAATCACCCAAACACAAGACAAGGTAAAATAGACGTACCGTCAATCCCAGACCACCGGACAGGAACTGCAGCTGAGGCAATACACGCTGGGGTCTCCAGACAGGCAGAAGATAGTAGAAAAGTCCAGAAGCAAGCTGGGTCTCTAAGCAAACAGAAGACAGTAGAATAATCGAAACCAAGCCGGGTCTCTAGGCAGGCAGCCGACAGTAGAAAAGTCCAGAAGCAAGCTGGGTCTCTAGGCAAACAGCAGATAGTAGAATAATCCAAAACCAAGCCGGGTCTCTAGGCAGGCGGCAGACAGTAGAATAATCCAAAAGGCTAGCAGGGTCAAAGCTGAAAACAGGAAGAAGCACTGCAACTAACTCTCATCAAAGGAAAACTCCTCTGAGGACCTCTGTTGCAAAGGCAAACCAGAAAGTTCCCAGGTGCTTGATAAAGGCACTCCCAGCTGAGGTCATGAAGAAGGGTGAGGCTTGACAGCAAAGCATGGCTTGGCAAGAACAGGATCCCGGACCGGATCTGGCTTGACTGGAATGGGATTCAGGATTTTCCCCCAGGCTTCAGGATTTTCCAGCCGGCCAGACTTGACTGGAGCTACCCCAAAGCAAGCCCAGCATGGAATATGGTCACAAACGTGACAGTACCTCCCCCTCAAGGCTCCCCCAGTCTCCTCGGGTGTCTTGGGTCTCCAGGGACATCTTCGGTGAAACCTGCTGACAAGTTTAGGGAAATGATCAGGACCTAAAGAACTAGAGATTGGAGGCAAATCTCTGGAAGGTGAACAAGGCTGGACCGTGTGCCTAGGGTTAGAGTTAGCATATTGCATGGGAACGGAACCACAAACCATACCCGGGTTCTATTTTACGGTATAGTAGAAGAACTGGCATTGCGCGGAGCCTTCTTGGAACCTCCTCTGGAGGGGAGCGTAGTCTTGGACGTAGTACCGGCTTCAGCCTGAAAGTGTTGGTTAGGGGTTAGTATGTAAGCGGTGGCTACGGTGAGCACTGAAGCATCAGAATCCAGAGATTGGGCGTCACTCATATCAATCCACGCATCATCATTCAAGTCCAGCGGCTCGTCGTCTACCTTACCAGTATGGGGAACAAGACAATATTCCTTGCAAGACTTGCTCCAGTCCAGGATCTCACCACTTCCCCAGTCAAAAGTCAGATTGTGCCTTTGCAGCCAAGGTAGTCCCAACACGATGGGTTGTATGGCCGTCTGGAGGACATAAAGTAACATCTCTTCCTTGTGGTCACCAATACGCAGGTGTACAGGACCTGTCTGTGTGCTGATGTAGCCCTGCGTGTTGCCATAGACTGAGAGTAGCGGAATGGTCTTAGATAACCTCTGTGTAGGAATATTAAATTGACGGACCAGGGACTCACTTATAAAATTCCCTCCTGCCCCGGAATCCACAAAGACTTCAGTATGCTCCTCTCCTTGGTTTAACTCAAGTACTGCTGGTAATAACACTTGATTACAAACTAAGGCCAGAGATAAGCCCACTATGGTACCTGCGGTCAGCTTCTGATCTGAGGGTCCAGGTTTATTCGGGCACTGGTCTGCATAATGTCCCGTAACACCACAATACAGACATAGATTAAGGGTCCGCCGTCTCTGTTTCTCTTGCACCATGAGAGGGGTATGACCTAGTTGCATGAGTTCTACTGGAGGTTGGGAGATGACCTCCGGCGGATGAGGAGCCTGTGGTAAAACTCGATGACTAGGTGTCTTAAGCCCAATCTTTTCTAAGGAACGCCGTTCTCGGCCACACTCCTGGAATCAAATGTCAATCAGGTTACAAAGTTTAATAAGGTCATCCAACTGGGTGGGAAGTTCCCGTCCGGCCAGCTCATCCTTAATTTGCGGTGTCAACCCCTGCCAAAAGGTCGCGACCAGACTTTCATTGTTCCAGTCTAATTCAGATGCCAAGGTGCGGAACCTAATCGCATAGTCACCCAGGGTTTGTGTTCCTTGCCTGAGTCTCAGGAGGGCAGAAGTTGCAGAAGTAACCTTCCCAGGGTCTTCAAAAACTCACTTAAATTGATCCACAAAACCACGGAAATCATGTAGCACCGGATCGTCCATCTCCCAAAGAGGAGATGCCCAGGCTAAGGCTTGACCGGACAGTAGGGACATGATATAAGCTATCCGGGTTCTCTCAGTAGGGAAATCTTGGGACTGGAGCTCAAAAATTATTTCACACTGGTTGAGAAAACCTCTACAGTCCTTGGGATTACCATCATATCTATGTGGTGACTTCAGATAGATCCCTGAGGGAACCGGAGCTCTTGCTGGAACTGAACCTGAACTTGAAGCATCTGCTGCTGCTTTTAGGGATGCCGACATAAGTCTCTCTAACTGGTCTATATGAGCCCCCAGGACATGGAGCCCGTTGTTCACCTGCGCCAGCTACAGATTGAGCACCTGCAAGACGGGTGACTCCTCCGAGCTCATGGCCTTTGCAAACTGTCAGGTTTCTCGCAGAACCTCTGGGTAGTGAGCCCTTGGACCACTGCCACAGGGCGACAGTAGCAGGAGAATCACCCAAACACAAGACAAGGTAAAATAGACGTACTGTCAATCCCAGACCAGGAACCACCGGACAGGAACTGCAGCTGAGGCAATATACGCTGGGGTCTCCAGACAGGCAGAAGACAGTAGAAAAGTCCAGAAGCAAGCCGGGTCTCTAGGCAAGCAGCAGACAGTAGAGTAATCCAAAACCAAGCCGGGTCTCTAGGCAGGCGGCAGACAGTAGAAAAGTCCAGAAGCAAGCCGGGTCTCTAGGCAAGCAGCAGACAGTAGAGTAATCCAAAACCAAGCCGGGTCTCTAGGCAGGCAGCCGACAGTAGAAAAGTCCAGAAGCAAGCTGGGTCTCTAGGCAAACAGCAGATAGTAGAATAATCCAAAACCAAGCCGGGTCTCTAGGCAGGCGGCAGACAGTAGAATAATCCAAAAGGCTAGCAGGGTCAAAGCTGAAAACAGGAAGAAGCACTGCAACTAACTCTTATCAAAGGAAAACTCCTCTGAGGACCTCTGTTGCAAAGGCAAACCAGAAAGTTCCCAGGTGCTTGATAAAGGCACTCCCAGCTGAGGTCATGAAGAAGGGTGAGGCTTGACAGCAAAGCATGGCTTGGCAAGAACAGGATCCCGGACCAGATCTGGCTTGACTGGAATGGGATTCAGGATTTTCCCCCAGGCTTCAGGATTTTCCAGCCGGCCAGACTTGATTGGAGCTACCCCAAAGCAAGCCCAGCATGGAATATGGTCACAAACGTGACATCCTGGCATGTGAGGGGGACCAGTGCACTACGAATCCTTCCCCTCCATGACCAAATGCCTTGGATTTGTTCGTTTTTTAGCTCAGCGCCTTTGGTTTCCATTATCGCTGAAAACCAGTACCGCCCAGCTCAAATCTGCCCAAATCCGATGCATTTGCCCGGCACCAACCGTATTATCGAAACAAAAGATCTTTTTTGAAAATACGGTCTGTCCCGCCCCGTCACGTATCTGTCCTCGGAGATAGGTGCCCATGGAGATGGGCGTTCGCGTTCGATTATGCCCCTCCATGTGGCTCAGCCTAGTGTTCTGTCTAGTCTGCCTTGCCTTCTGTTCTGTCTAGTCTGCCTTGTCTGTCTTGCCTTGAGTTCTGCCTAGTCTGCTTCTGCCTGTGTGTACATGCCTTCTCTTTTGTCTTGTGTTTGGGTTCCAGTTCGGCCTTGCAGCCCATTTGAGTCCCTTCCTCCTAGCTTTACTTGGTTCTGCTCCTGTGTACTCAGTTCTTGCCTAGCCAAGCTCTGCTTTTGTGTTCCTGCCTAGCCAAGCTCAGTTCCTATGTACCCCGTTCCTGCCTGTGTGTCTACTGCATTTCTAGTCTGTTCCAGTCCTGCCTAGTCAAGCTTAGTTTCTATGTACCCCGTTCCTGCCTGTGTGCTTACTGCAGTTCTAGTCTGTTCTAGTCTTGCCTGTTTAGTCCAGTCCTGGTTGGAAGGTTTGCCTGCTGCTGCCATTCATTGGCAGCGGCCCAAGAGCTCACGTTTCCCTGAATCTGTGACAGTTTGCTAAGACCCTTGAGGCCGTGACAGTTTGCAAAAGCCCTGAGGCCATGACACAAAATTCAGAAAGGCAGGTGATAAACACAGAGTACCCTTATATAGCAAGAGGATGGAATTTAAGAAGAGTGCATCTGTGTTCAAAGATGTTTATTTTTATAGATAGTTACTATACCACTTTTACTAAACAAGAAGCTCAAAGCAGTTTACAGCAGTTTACAAAATATAAAAAAATTGAATGCCAGCAATCGTCATAAAAGAGAAACATTTCACACAGCGGGAGAACATCACATTGTCAGCATAATAAGAATAAAGAGAACATTTCTTTGTACAAAAATATAACACAATAAATCGTACAAGAAAAATTTCAAATAACAAAATTAGCAATACCACATAGTAGAGGATCCAAGAAACTCAATCAAGAGAAGCTGGGCAAAAGAAAAATACAATAAAGAAATGGAAGATTAATCATGCATACAAATTAAACTATTTTATTTGAATAAATGTTCCCATGTAGGATTGCAACAGGAGATACTGAGGACTGTACAATTCACCAAGGAGCTAGTCATTCCTACATAGAATAGAGAGCAACTTTGGAAGGACCACTTCACCATCTGTTAGGAATCCAACAATTCAGGAAAGGATGGAATTTGTCAATTCAACATGGATTACATTTGAAATCAGAACAAAAGCTCAAAAGGCTAGAGGAAAACCAAAACAACCAAATGTTAAAAGCGCTAATTTAAACTTATTTTGTAGGTCAACATGGACTGGGATTCAGAATTAATTAGAAATGTGTCTAAACAAATTTTGTTTGTGTGATAATGACAAGTATAAGAATAAAAAGGTAAATCCCATATGGCTTAATCAAAAAGTCAGGAAAAATATCTGGAAAAAATAATGAAAAGGCAAAGGACTTGTGGCAGCTTTACAAAGCTACAAGGCAAGTAAAAAGGAATTTAAGAAAGCAGGGTAAAATTAATAATGAAAGAAATATTTTTAAAGATAGTGAATCAAATCTCAAAAGGTCTCACAAGTGTATTTTAAAAAAATGATGAACGATGCAATAAGATCCTTTGTGAATGAAATGGAAAATAAAATTTACAGGGGGTAGAAATGAAGCAGAAATCCATTATATTCCTATGGGCGTCTCAACATTTAGTGTCAGCTGATTTCTAGCGCATCTTAGTAAAAGACCCCCTTAATTACTTTTTTCTTCCATATTTATGATGGAAAACCTCCTGAAGAAGACAACCCAACAAGGGTAGTAGATTCAAGCCTTAGGCACATTAGGAATTATACAGCTTAGAGAAAATAAAAAAAACTGGACCATCTGAAAGTTAGCAAGGTATCAAGACTGGATAATGCTTATTTTATAGCACTATTGGATGTAAGCAGTGCTGTACAATAGTATAAGTCTTTGCCCCAAAAATCTTACAGTCTAACCCCCAGCTTCTATATAGTGTGATCAGAATTGCGTGTGCATATCTGGGTGCATTCTGTTTTATGCATTCAACTCAATTGGTTAACAAGCCAATTAGTGCCAATAATTGGATATTAATAAGCAATTATCAGCACTAATTGGCATTAATTAGAATTTACGCACAGTACACTCTAAGTGTATTCTATAAAGTAGTCTGGGTAAATTCTACTATGTGGATCTCGAAAGTGGGTTTGAACATGGGAGGCGCATGGGCAGGTCATGGGCATTCCTAGAATTTATGCGCAGCATTATAGAACAACCTGTGCTATGCCTAAAGTCAGGTGTGGGCATTTATACCCAATTTTCATTGGTGTAAATGGCTGCGCCTATATTTTAGTCACATGGACAGTGCTACATGTAGTCTATAAACCACATCTAAATTTAGGCACGATCTACAGAATATGCGTAGGCACGTTTTCCATCCACACTGATTTTTTCAACATCAAATATAGAATCTGGCAACAAGAAATGTGAAGGGCAATTCTATAACCTGGCACCTAATGTTAGGCACTAAGGGCCAGACTCTATATATGGCACCTAGAAAATTTGTGCAGAAAACATTTCTGCCTAAGTGTATTCTGTATGCGGCACCTAGATTTAGACGTGGTATATAAAATACGCTTAGTTGATATCCTCGTGCCTAAAACTATGTGCCTCCATTTACGCCAATGGAAATTTGGCATAAATTCCAGCGCATAAATTTAGGCGCAGAGGGCCGTATTCTATAACAATGTGTGTAAATTTTGGAACGCCCACAAAATGCTCATTTCCACACCTATAACCATGTCCCTTTTTGTCTGCAAGCATTAAAATTTAGACACAGTGCATTACAGAAAACACTTAGGGAGTTGTGCACGTAAATTCTGATTATTGCCAATTAGTGCTCATTATTGCTTGTTAAATGCTGTTAATGTTGATTGGCTTGTTAAACCAATTAAGTAATGTGCGTTGTTACAAAATAAACTTGGATTTCAGCATGGAACGCTAGGCACGCTATATAGAATCTAGAGATAAGAGGGGAAATTCCATAAGTGACACTCAAAAATCGGCTCTGAGAAAATTTGGCTCTGAATGGTATTCTATAATGGGTGTTTCAGGATCTGCATCCTTTATAGAATAGCATGTAGTGTTGGGATCAACACACAACTGTTGGCACGAGGAGATACACCAAGTGAAACCAGGTATAAATCCTGGCACATAAGTTAGGGCAGATCTCCTGAATTCTGTAAGACTGTGTGCATTTTAAGGGAATGCTCCTGACCCACCCATGCCCCTTCCATGGCCATGCCCCCTTTGCAGATCCATGCGGAAACACTTAGGTGCTATTCTACAAATGGGTGCATGTGTTTTAATGCATACCTGCCATTTCCGCTCCACTTTGGTGCTTTGCCTGGCTTTTTTTTCTTTGTACTGTAGCAGATTTTCCCTGAGTGTTTTGAGGGAGGAGGCTATATTCTTGGATATTATTTTGGGGTTGTAGCCTTTCCGTTCAAAGAATGCAGTCAGGATTTCAAGGTGTCTGTCTCTGTCCCTTGGGTCAGAGCAGATATGGTGGTATCTTGTGGCTTGGCTGTAAATAATGGATCTCTTTGTATGTGAAGGGTGGAAGCTAGAGATGTGGAGGTAGCTGCATCTGTCTGTGGGTTTCGTGTATATAGATGTTTGTATATAGCCATCACTGATGAGACCGTGGTGTCCAAAAAGATTGACATTTTTCTGGGGAGTAGTCAATTTTGAATCCGATTGTAGGATGGTATGTATTGAAGGAATAGTAAATTTGTTTCAGAGTTTCTTTTCCCTCAGTCCAAATCATAAAAATGTCATTGATGTACCGGTAGTATTTTAGAGGTTTAGAGAGAAAAAAAGCCACAGACAGAATCCCCCTTATAGAGACATACAACCCAGAGCTGGAAAAATTAAGAAAAATCATAAAAGATCTTCAGCCTCTACTCCAGGAAGATGAATTACTGAAAGAGATATTCCCATCCCCACCAGTGCTTGCTTTCCAACAGCCACCCAACTTAAAACACAAGCTAATCAGAAGTAAACTCCCAACACAGACTCAAAAAGAAGAGAATGGCACACATCCTTGCAATATATCCAGCTGCAAGCTATGCCAAAATATTTCACAGGACCCCACAGTCATTCACAAAGGAAAAATATTCAACATAAAGGAATGCTTTACATGCTCATCTTGCAATGTGGTATACATCATTCAGTGTAAAAAATGTAATGGAGGATGCTATATTGGAGAAACAAGCCAGATGCTAAAGACAAGATTTAATTTACATAGACATCACATGAAGAATGCCAGTGCCAGCCAGGATTCCACCCCTGTGGGGCAGCACTTTACAAAACCAGAACACTGTACCAGTGATTTCATACTAAGAATCCTGAAAGGTAACTTTAAAACAATACAGGAACGTAAGACCTTTGAAGTCAGAATGATTGAATATTTTGGCACCCAACAGACAGGACTTAACAAAGATCTGGGTTTTCTAGCCCATTATAAACCATAAAGTTGTATTGCTCTGTTTGCCACCCTCCTCTCACCTATCTACCACCATCCTATTACTATCACTGAGATGCTTTGATGTTCCCATGCATATCTCCCATCCAACCCCACCCTGTTAGACTGTCACTGAAATGCTTTGATGTTTCATTTATATATACTGTCATCTACCACATTTGCTTATTTCCGATCTGACGAAGAAGGGCAACCTTCGAAAGCTAATCAAGAAATATATAAAGTTATGTCCAATAAAAAAGGTATCATCTTATTTTCTTTTCCATGTTTTATTTTATTTCTATTGATTACCTTAACCATTAAGAAGGCCAAGCTACTATCTAGGGTGGCAGAATTTGGGAGGCAATAAAGAGCAGCTGCTGTGAAAGCAAAATAGTAGGTTCTGACACTCACACAAACTAGAAAAGTAATATTTTCTTTTTGTTTTTTTTTTATTTATCATTTTACTTAATTACATTCACATTTATCACATAAATGTAAGGAAATACAGAAATTAATATAAAAAGGAAAACATTTTCTCTCAACAATATATATTTACATAATTGTCCACAATTGGAAGATCCAAGATCAGGAAAACAATCTTAAAGAAAATAAGCAAAACTCAAAATGGTTAATCTTACACTTCACATTTTCTGAGGGATAAAGGTTAATCGGTTATTGCAGCTGGTACAGTGGTAACTGAAGGAAGTTGCTGCAGAGGATTCTTCATCTGTTTCCACAAACTCTATAATTTCTTAGGTTCAAACAAATAAGTAATAAGGAAAATAAAACACTTACAAGGGAATTGTGCTAGGAAGGTCCCACCTGGGGCAATGATTCCTGGCTGAAAAGCCAAAACTTTACACCTCCCAGTCTGCGATTCCCTTGATGTGTCAGGAAATATATTCATCTTTGAACCCAAAAAAACTATCAACCATGTTTCGGAAATACAATTTCAAAACGTTGATCCTATCTAATCAAAGACGAAAGTCACTAATAATATAACTCTATCTATAACTTCTGAATTTTCTAAGATGTCAGTTAAACACATCTCTTTTCTCTGAAAGAAGATTTTAAAGGAAATATAATTTTAGTCACCAAAAGGTGGCTATCAGAAGGTATTAGCAAAGTATCAGAGAAATATTTCTTCAAGAATTCAGTAGCTGATATATAGGATATTATAGGTAAATTTATCATTCTCAAGTTATTTTCCCTTAATTGGTTCTCCAGAAATTCCAATTTTTACAAGAAAAATAACTATTCTTCATTACCAAATTATCTAATTTTCATAGAGAAGCCATTTCCGTAATCAAAGACTCTTTTTATATCTTGGACTTCTACTTTGTTAGATAAGTATTAATATAAATTCTTTAACTCACATAGTGAAAAATTTTAAACATCTGAAGAAGACAGTTATTCACATTCTGCTGCAGTAGTTCCTATAGTATGTCCTTTATGACATTATTGGCTTCACCAAGTCCAATTTCTCCACAGAAACTGCTCCAGATATCTTCGGGGGGAAGAGCTCACTCTCCAATCCCCAAGTTGGTTTATTATCCTGAGTCGATGCTGTGCCAGGACCTCCTCGGGTCACATGAAAATCCTAACCCACTTCGGGCGTTTCCATTATTGACCTCCATAGCGAAGCATTACTATTTCCGGGTCTTGGAGGGGTCGTGCAAACAGGGGGACTCAAAGTCATTCCCTCAACTGAGATTCGGCAATAAAGCCTTGCTGTTCCCCGAAGCAAGAACCGATATCCCCGACATTATGACCTCAAATCTCTCCAAAATAGACTGAGAAGTGGTGGGAACCTCAGCCATGTTCGAGGAGGACAGCACCACGGTTTTGCCTTTTCTCTTCCCCATTCTCTGGGGAGCGCGCCTTCTTCTTCAGGCATACTGGTGTAAAACGGGAACTCAACTAGCGTACGTCCTGCCTCAACGCCATCTTGGATCCTCCAGGTTGGGACACTCTTGGTCTGGTTTCTCCTCAGAGGCCTGTCTGATATGGGTAACCCTACAGCATAGCCCTCTGAGTCACTGAAACACGGAAGCCCCTCCACCACTTGCAAGGTGGTGTCCCTTCAGAGGGGAGTAATAGTTTCTAATTCATGGGCTTCTCTTCTTTCTGCCAGCCACAGTCAGGGGAGATGGAAGTGTCTAGTAAAACTTAGTGCTTTTTCTAGTAAGCCATTTCTTTCTACGTTAATACCCCGATAAACTTTTATTTTGCCACACTTAACTGTTCTAATCATAAGAATCTTCCTAGGAAAACTGGTGCTTTAAGACTGTCCCTCTCCTGCTAATTTGTATTATAATAGCCTTCTTAATAAACTATACTGCTTTTTTTGCTATTATTTATTAGAATGTATTTACCTCCTTTTTGAAAGAATTCACTCAAGATGGTGTACAGCAAGAATAAATCAAACGTAAGCAATAGACAACTACAGCAGTAAAAATATTCAAATAACAGTACAAAGTATGGCTAGTATACTACTTCTTACTAAATGTGAGTCTCAACAGCCCCACTAGTAAAACAAACCATGGCAACAATGGAGCAGGGATGAGAAACTGAGAAAGAACAGGGAAATACCAGGAAGAGAAATAGCAGCAGAGAGAAAACATGGGGGAAAGGGGAGAAGGAAACAAGGAGACCATCAGAAGATGGTCACTAGGAAATCACAAGGATTAGAAAAGGTAGGCTAGGAGGGGGGAGCAGCAAGGTTATGTTTTGGCCCCTTTAAGATGCCGTCTAGGAGCATTGGGCTGTTGGGTTAGCAGCAGTGTTCCCTCTAAGGAGCAACCTGCTGCATGCAAATGTTTTTCAAGTGAGTGCTGAAAATATCAAACAGCCAGAAAAGCGGGGGAAAGGGGGTGTCCCGCTGAGCTTAATTATATTAGTTACATTAAAAGAGGTCTCTGCGCTTACCGGTTACCTTATATTAGGGAATCTGCCACAATGTACATTACATTCTGGGGTTCCTGAGCAGCAAGCGAAACACTAGACTATCACTTGATTTTTACATAACAAAGCATCAGGTACTATTTTTGGATCTAGACTGGTACTGTTGCTGCTGCAATAGTGTAAGAATGACTGTACTAAAATAAAATGGGGAGGAAGAATAAAATAAATCCACTTGCATTGGTTAAAAGGCTCATAGATTTAACTATATCCAAGTCGGACAGCATAGACTTCTCAACCTCCAAACACCTGTCAAAAGACACATAAGTAAGCAAAAAAAAAAAAAAAATTAAAAAATGAAGGTGGGGGAAGGAAAGCAAGCTCAATCCCAAGGCAACACTGTAAGTTTTATTTCAAACTTTTGCCTGAACAATAGATTCTGGGCAGGGGATTGCACCCAGGATCACAGCTGACCTCCGTCCCTTTTGCAAAACTTGACAAGAGCAGCAGCTCAGAGCAGAAAAAAAAAATGCAATTTCCAATGTGAGCTTAAAAAAAATCTCAAACTAACAACAGAAGAAAAATTTTTTTTTAAAAGGGGGTGCGAGATCCCCATTCTCCCAAAATGCTCTCTAGCAACAAAAGCACAAGGCTCCCTGTGCCCTCAGTATCTGGCTGCACCCTTACCTTCACTGGTTGGGTAGACCCTAGAGCCGGTGACCACTTCACAGATGCCCAGCAAAAGGGGTCTAGGAAGGGGCAGGACCGGGGGCGGACTTGCGGAGGAAGGTAGGAGGGGCGCCTGTTGGGCACCTGCAAGCATGAGGTTAGGTAGTGCAACCTGTGCATGTTCTCATTTAGGGGCACGGAGAAGAGCGTAGCAGGATGCAGGAATGTTGAGTGCGGGAATGTTGTCTGCAGTAGGACTGGAAAATGCCCAGTCCCTAAAGATTCAAATTTACTCCCTTGTTTAGCATCTTATAAGTTTAAAACGTTTGTATATCTAGGCCCACAGAGAGAACACACAATCTTTCAGTCACCAAAAGGAAGATGATACATCAGGGAGAGATAAATATATCAGTTATTGCCTTAATGTACCTTCATATCTACCTCCTAAATTTCCACACAGCTATAAAACAAGTGCTAAAAACAATGAACCTGCAAAGAACAATTTAAGTTGTTTTTCTTTTAGGAAAATCTACCATTTCCCTTTTTATCACTAGATATTGATTAATGTATTTGAACTTGGCTGATATAAAGTTTTATTTAATGAGTCACTTCAAGCAATGTTTATCTTAAACAATTGCCTAAAATGAAATGTTAGGGAAAGTGCCTTTAGAAACAGAAGTAATTTTTCTAGAATTTTAGAGCGTCCTTCCCTGTGCCTGGATAAAGTAGTGCGATAGTCATATTAGTCCACTTATTTTCCATTTGCTGTTGATCTATTCATATATTTCACTGTATCTTTCATTCTGAAGCCCTCTTAACTCCTGCAGTGACTCTAGGGAACTTAGGGGCCCTTTTACTATAAAGCATGAAGCCCTTAATGTGCAGTTAACGTGGGAAATAGGCTATTGAACAAACATGTTAAAGCCTTTTGTGGTGTAGCATGATATGATGAATTTTCAGGGTTATTAATTCTGCTGGGTACAGGTATATAAAAGTGTTTTGCAAAAACTTTGAATATAACTTGCTCAGAATCAGAAAGCAGATCTGGCCCCATCGTCCTCCTTCAGACCATAAAAGGCTGAAACATTAGAACTGTTAAATGGTCAACCAGCGTGTAACAAAAGCAGGCTGGGTGGATACAAGAGAGTTAATCGCCACCATTCTCCAAGAACAAGATCTGTATATTGACAGCAATCAAAGAGACTGGATATAACAAAAGAAAGACCATCTACTTGAAACTCCCAGACAATGACTCTCTTAATCTTGTCAAGTACATTCTGATGTGTGTACAACAGTAGCTGGTCAGCCAGAAAGCATGTGACCAGCTACCATGCTTCTATCTCTAAGAACCAGTTTCAACTATCCCTGAGTTTTGATTGGGTTAATACACCACATATGACTAACTCTTATGGCCCAACAAGAATTATAAAAACTGGACTCTCTTTAGACTTTCTCTGTGGACCCTTTCTGCACTGCTCTCTGGACAGCTGGACTACACACACTCAAGATAAGTCTTTGTACAGGTTCCACTATAATTAAATCTGCAAATAGAAGACTTCTAGCAAGGATCACCATCAAGCAACAGAGATATGACGTGCTTCATCACTTCAACCAGCAGCAGAAAGAATACATCTGAATTTCAGACTGAGTTTGTATCAATCCACCATAATTAATAATTCAGACTTTCTAACAATATTTATCTTATGGCACATTTCCCTTGTATAAGATCCCGTTCCCTGGAAAAGGTTTGTTTGTGAATTAATACCTTTCAAATATTTAAATGTCTGTATCATATCACCCCTGTTTCTTATTTCCTCCAGGGTATACATGTTTTGGTCAGCAAGAGGGGCATTTTCGAAAGAAACATCTAAGTTTGGATTTGGACGTCTTTGTAAAACGTCCAAATCCAGTGGCGGGGAAAACCGTATTTTCAAAAAAGATGGAAGTCCATCTTTCGTTTTGAAAATACCGTCAAAGATGTCCAAATCTAAGGATGTCCTAAAATTTGGACTGCCTTGACTTTTGGCTATTTTCGAACACAAAGACATCCAAAACAGAGGTGGAGTGGCTTAATGGTTAGTGCAGTGGGCTTTGATCTTGGCAACATGAGTTCAATTCCCACTGCTGCTCCTTGTGACTTTGAGCAAGTCAAGTCAAATGCACAAGGGGTATTTTTGGATATGACATCTAAGTCTGAATTTGGATGTTTGTTTTAATAAAACATCCAAATCAGAACAAGAAAGGTCATTTTCTACAAAAAAAGGTCTATCTTTTCCTTTTGAAAGTGCTGTTTCAAAAAATGTTTTGTGATTTGGAGGAGGAACGGGAGGAGATCCCCCAGTCCCTCCAGTGGTTATCTGGTCATTTGGGGCAACTCTTGCATAGAGTAGAGGAGTAGCCTAGTGGTTAGTATAGCAGCCTTAGATACTGGGAAAGTGGGTTCAATTCTCACTACAGCTCAAAACGTCTAAGTTTTAGTCTTGGATGTCTTTGTTTTGTTCCATTATTACTGAAAGACGTCCATGTGTTAGGAACACCGAAGTCCTGCCTTGAACACGCCCCTGGCATGCCCCCTTGAGATTTGGGCGTCCTTCTGACGGACTTCAGAGAAAGACATCCAAAAAGAGGTTTTGATATTACTGGTTTGGACTTTTCTGTGAGATAAACGTCCAAATCACTTTTTGGATGTCTATCTCTTTTGAAAATGAGCCTGCAAGTCTCTCCACGTAAGTCTTGCTACTTAAACCCTCTACCATTTTTGTCACTTTTCTCTGAACTGCTTCAAGTCTTTTTACATCCTTAGCAAGATAAGGCCTCCAAAGCTGAATACTCCAAGTGGAGCCTCACCAACAGCTTGTACAGGTGCATCAACACCTCCTTTCATCTGCTGGTTATACCCTTCTCTATGCAGACTAGCATCCTTCTGGCTGAGGTCACTGCGTTGTTGCACTGTTTTTTTCACCTTGAGATCTTCAGATACCTTCACTCCAAGGTCCCTCTCCTGAATCAAGTTTATCAATCTCTCCCCTTCTATCCGGTATCTCTCTTTTGGGTTTCGGCACCCCAGGTGCATCAATCTGCATTTATTCACATTAAATTTTAGCTGCAAGACCCTTAACCATTTTTCTAATGTTTGGAGATCCCTTCTCATGGTTTCTATTCCCTCTAGCATATCCATTCTACTATCTTCATTCACAAAACGGCAAATGTTTCCTTCCAACCCTTCAGCTATCTTTCGCACAAAATATATGAAACAGAATCGGCCCCAGCACAGACCCCTGAGGCATTCCACTACCCACCTTCCTTTCTTCAGAGCCAGTTCCATTTACATCCACCCTTTGCTGCCTGTCGGTCAACCAGTTTCCTACGTTCAGCCCTCTCAGCTTATTCACGAGTCTTCTGTGAGGGACTGTATCAAAAAGTTTGCTGAAATCCAAACAACTATCGCACATTCTTCATCCAGTTCTTTGGTCATCCAGTCAAAGAAGTCAATGAGATTTTCCTTTGGTAAAGCTCTGTTGCCTCGGATCTTGTAACCCATTGTCTTCTAGAACTCTGGGCAAGTCACTTAACCCTCCATTGCCCCATGTAAGCCGCATTGAGCCTGCCATGAGTGGGATAGCGTGGGGTACAAATGTAACAAAAAAAAAAAAGTCAACTATCCTTTCCTTTAGCATCGATTCCATTATTTTTCCTACCATCAACGTGAGGGTTACCGGCCTGTAGTTTCCCATTTCTTCCCTGTCTCCACTTTTGTCTCTAAATATCTATTAAATAAATCATTTATTATCATTTAGTCCGAAGGCAAAAAAGGAGGTAAAAAATCCTCACGACACCGTGAAGATGAAACAAAAAAGTGAGGAGAATGGATGAGGATACCAACTGTTTTATATTTATTCACTTAAAAAATTCACTTAAAAAATTACATGTGCATAAACAGCGACCCGACACGGCCGTGTTTCGGCACAATGGCCTGCTTCAGGGGTCTTTTTTCACAATTTGCCGATAACTCTTAGGAGAGGAGTATTTAGATGCTCGTTTTTAAAAAAATATATATATCTCATATATATTATTTTTGAAGAGAGGAGACCAGAGAGATTTGTTTCCTGTTATTTCCCTTGGAACAAACATTCTAAACTACATCATTCAAGGTTATAAAGACCCCTGAAGCAGGCCATTGTGCCGAAACACGGCCGTGTCGGGTCGCTGTTTATGCACATGTAATTTTTTAAGTGAATTTTTTAAGTGAATAAATATAAAACAGTTGGTATCCTCATCCATTCTCCTCACTTTTTTGTTTCATTATCATTTAGTCCACCAGGACTTCTCTGAGCTCTCTCAGTATCCTGGGATGTATCCCATCCGGCCCCATAGCTTTGTACACTTTCAGATTTTCAAGCTGTTTATAAATGTTTTCTTCCGTGAACAGCACAATATCCACTCCATTCCCAGACATGCCCTCAGCCACCAACTATGGTCCTTCTCCAGGATTTTCTTCAGTGAATACCAAAGAGAAGTATTTGTTTATCACATTAGCTTTATCCTAATCACTCTCCACATAACTCACTCTCCACATAACTATTCTCAGTATCTTTCAGTCTTGCAATTCCATTCCTATTTTTAACAAGATGCAATTTAATGTCTAAAATGAGAGTGGTATTATTTAGTAAGAACCTATGCTTTGTAAGTCCGGTATCTCTGTAAACTACTTGATTCTAATTTGTCCTTTTGCTTGCATATCTCCACAGTAGAAAATGTTTCCTTAAATTGTGGCAGATTAATTCAATACAGCATTTATTAAAAAGAGCCCTTGGAATTACTTTACATGCACTAATATTTTCCCATCTGGACTACTGTAATTCCCTTTAAGGGTATTGGTCAAAGAGAGCTCAAGCGGCTCCAGTTAGTGCAGAATACTGCAATGAAACCATTTCTAGGGGCAAAAAGATAAGGTCACATCACCCCTCTTTTACAAATTGAACATTGGTTAAATTATTTGCCATATCTTATTTATTTATTGGGATTTATTAACCACCTTTATGAAGAGATTCACCCAAGGCAGTGTACAGTAGGTACAGTTTATCATAAAATTTACAATTTTGTTAACAGCATAATAGTAAAATAACCAAGTATAAACATAAAAACAATAAATGAGGTAAACTTGAAAACTGTAAATTGAAACCTAATAATAGAACTACTGTGAAATAGTATCAAAAATATACACATTTAACAGCACTTGAAGTTAAATACCAAAGATATAATATGTTAGCATAATACTAATGATACATCTAATAAGCATGCATTAGAACATTCAACTAACATAAATATGATGCTAATGATTTTCTGCAATACAGCTTACTATATAGCTGAGGAACCAAGTGCAGATATATGATGGGAACAAGATGTGTGGTACAGAGTCAGTTGAGATAATTTGATGGTTGGCTAAACTCAAGGCAAGTTCTTTGTACAGTTAAGCAAGAGATAAGGAACTGATCTAAGTTACAGTGTGTGTAGCAAGCTAGTCCAGGTGCAGAATGAGTATATAGTCAGTCACCTAGTATCAATATTTTTTGAAGTTGTTTTACAACCACTCATTGTCCACTTCTAGTCATTAACTTAATTAGGCTTGTTTCACACTTTTACCTCATTTATTCTGTTAATTTTGCCATATTCTTTGTCACACCATTTAAAATATTTTTGCTTTATTCTGATACATACTTCGTGACTTCAATATTTTCCTTTATCTCAAACCCATTGCTTAAATGTGGTCATAGCCACTGTCCTAAAAATATCAGACTAAATAGCAGCTACATGTAGAATTTAGAACTGCCAATTGTTACCCCTGCCCTCTTCCCTGACTAATAAATAGGATAGCCATTTATGTGGCCTCTCAAGATCTGTTACACTAATTACATCAGCAACAGATGAGGAGAACTTGTCTGCACCTACCCAGACAAGTCAAGAAAAGGCTATTCACACATTTGGCTGACCTATGTGAGTTGTAAAATTTGAGTTTCTGGATAGCTACCTGAGATAGCACACTAATTTCTAAAAGCATTTGCTTCTTCCATAAGAGGTGTACCTGAACCATGGGGAACCTTGAAAATAGGTGTGCAGGACATTAGCTTCTAATGCCTTATGTTTGTCTAATATAACTACCGACTGCATATTAAACCGTCCACCTTTATGGAGAAGATTCCATTATCTCTGCCATGGTTGGATTCCCTGCTACAAGCTGTTTACAGAGCCAATGATATTGCTGTAGGTCTTAAGCAGGTCTTGTATTGAAAATGTTTGCAAAAATACTAAAGCATACCTTCACTGAAGTCTTGCATTCACTGGCCTACAGGTAACAAATTAGGAGGATGACAATCAACTTTAACTATAGCAGGCAGCCTCAGTTTCTACAGATAGTGGTTTACAGCTCATCAGGCATCCAAGTCACTGTACAAGAAGTAATGGGACCTGACCTGAGGCAGGCTTCTCTTCTCTTTCCCTCATCACACATTGTGTTTCTTGTGATAGCAGAATTGCTTTTGGTTGACAGAATTATTAGGGAATGCATTCACTGACAAGAAAGTCCTTAGCAACAGAAACCAAATTAGGAACAAGGCTCATTTCTGGCAGCTCAGTAGTAGCTTCAGTGATTCTAAATAGTCTCATCGCCTCTCTGTTAAATCACACATAACTAGTTTTATATACAACTGGCTTTGGCTTCTATTTATAGATTTAAAAAAATTAAGGGTTAAAAATATAAAGCCATTTTTACACTGTCAATGACTTATTTCTATTTTTAACAATATTATTGATTATGCTAAACTGTGCTACTTCGTATATCTATATCTATTATATATTAGGGTAGATATTCAAAGCAACTTAAACAGCCAGAAATGGATTCTGGCCATTTAAATCATTTGTCCGGGGCTAACTGGGCATATTCAGCAGCAGCACAGTCTGATCAAGTGCCACTGAATATGCCCGGTTAGTGCCAAAGCCAGAACTGGCTATTTTGTGGGTTTTATGGTAAGGAGTTGACAGTTAACTGGTTAAGTGATAATAGTCAGCACTTAAGCAGCTAGGATATCTGCATAAATAGGACCACATAAAACACAGTCCTATGTTTATGCAGTTTACCGTAGCCTCTTAACTGCTGAATATCACACTTAAGCGGCTATGTTTTTACTGCCTGCATATACCCGGAAATTCATTGCCGAAGTCTGGACATGATCCACCATTGAGTTTCCGGGGATAATGCTGGCAAAAGGCAAAACACTGAGCACTGCTTCCTAAATATCTACCCCATTTGATTTAGATATTTATATTTACTGTAGCTTATGCCTTCTCAAGAGTAAATCAAAATGAGTTACATTCAAAGTATATATACATATATATTGCAGTGAATAGTCCACCAAACTGTAGTGCTCAGTCCCAAGACACAGGATGCACAGAAAGGAAATAATTGGGGGTAAGAATCCACCTGCACCAGGACAAAATGACCAAATGCTGCCTTTCACCCACTGTATATACAGAGATAGGTTCATTACTTAACTGCAAATAAATTTCTAATTATTTTCCTTCAACTCCTGTCCCTCAGGTACAGCAGGATTCATAATTGCTGGTTCCATTTCCAGATCATTCAACTTACATGGTGTTTGACTGGCTCTAGCTCTGTGCCTTCATTCAGAGCTGTGGACCAGTCTTCTGTGGCTGTAAAGAGCACTTTCTATCCTTTCAAGGAAAAAGCCTTCCTTTTGACTTGGAGATATTGCTGTTAATAAGCTCACCTGCTCTATTACTTCCAGCTTTCCCTACTAGCTTACTCTGTCTAGGCCGCCCCATGAACTCATGGGATATGTGATCCATTCAAATGATCATGGGGCCCTTTTACTAAGCTGCGTAGGCTCCAATGCTTGCCCAATGTGCATCAATTTTGAGTTACTGCCCGGCTACAGCGTGGCCCTTGCGGTAATTTCATTTTTTATGTGTATTCGCTACGCAAGCTGGAAAATATTTTTATTTTCTGGCCTGCAGGTGGTAATCATCATTCTACGCGCATAGACCATTACTGCCTGGTTACCATGTAAGACCTTACCGCTAGGTCAATGGCTGGCGTTAAGGTCTCAGACCCAAAATGGACACACGGCAATTTTCATTTTGCTGCACGTCCATTTTCGGCACAAATTTTAAAAAGGCATTTTTTACAGGTGCACTGAAAAATGATTTTGCGCACGCCAAAACATACATCTATACTACCACAGGCCATTTTTCAGCACGCCTTTGTAAAAGGGCCCTCATATTTGTTCAGAGACCTGCTTCTGCAGTTTCCTTCTCCTTAAGGAGAATTGGCTTTAGGTTTGTTTCTCCATTAAGGTGGCTCTTTGGTTTAAAGTCCAAGCAGCAGAGCAGTGGCAGTGGTGTACCCCCCCCCCCCCCCCGGCGCCTTACCACAGTATATATATAGAGATTGTTTATATTGCAACTATTGCCACAGTTCAAATATGGAGGATGCATTCATATTATGTTTTCTGTTGTCTGCTTGGTAGTGCAGAAATAAAAGCAGATTATCAAATACAATAAAACAATTGTACACTTCATATAATATTTAGCTATACTCTAATACTGGTATTTAAAATATTTATCCTTTTTTGGTTCTTTAGTTCCATGCTTTATTACATTAATTAGTTCAAATTCCATGCTTTAATATATTAATTAGTTCTAAGCTATTCTGGTTAGATCCCAAAAGAGTAATACCTCAGCAAAGGAAAGTACAAATGTTGTATTAAATGCCATTTTTTAAATATTACATCTTCATTTCAAGTACACAGCTAAAATTAGTAGCAGCAGGCATAAACAAGAATACTATTTCAGTAACTGTTTACAGGAAAACAGTGCAAACATACAGCAACTACAGTGTTAGAACTAGAAAGGTACTACTCATATGGAGCAAACAAGAGCAACCACCCTGCGTGCCATGCTACTGTGGCACCGCATCACTATTTTGAGTACATCTGCAAGCCCAGAAATAAAAAAAAAAGAAAGGGGCCAGGAGAAGCAACTGTCTCCTAGGGTGCCATTTTGTCAAGCGACATCAGAATGTTAAATAGATAGGGATGCTTACCCCTTTCCTCAGGTCTACAACCAAAGTTGATAGGTTGGTTTCTGTGTTGTAGCTCGGGTGAAAGCCTGATTGTGAATTATGTAGTACTGAGTGAGGCATTATGTATTCCATGAGCTGTTTGGCGACTATGCCTTTCATCAGCTTGGTGAGTAGGGGGGATGGAGGCCACAGGTCTGTAGTTTAATACTATGTCCCTCATGGTGTTCCTGTTTTTGGGTATGGGGTAAGGACAATACTGTCCTTATCTTTTGCGAATTTACCCTGGTGAAACATGAAAATTATACATTTTGGTCAGACTGTGTATGAATGTCTCTGGAGCATTCTTCATTAAGAGATAAGGGCAAGTATCTAGTAGTCAGTGGGACTTGGCATGTCTGGTCAGATGATGTCATGAAATGCCTAGCCACCCACCTGGGGTTACCCCAGCACAGCTCAGGTCCACCTGCACCTTGTGCTCTACACTGGCACACTCCTCCCACCAGGTAGGCCTGGATGTTATTGCTTTGCACACCAGCCTGCCACATAAAGAATTGATTCAAGTGGCAGGTGAATATTTAGGCAAAGTAGTGTAACGTTATAAGAAACATTTAATTTGGGAAAATTGCTCCAGATGCTCGCTAATATTTATATTTTAAGAACAGGCACTGTATTTATAAGTTTTAGGATATATATATATTTATATATTGAATTTATTCTCCACCACTTACCTATAAGGTAAGAAGATTTACAATTGCAAGAATACAAAGGAATTAAATATTATACTTTGTATTTTATATTAACCTGCACTGCATAAGATTTAGGAACTTGTGCTCAAACCATACTACCAGAACATAAAAAGAGAGAGACCATTTAATTATCTCTAGAAAGGTTTATTTATAATAAAGTTTTCAGTAATTGCAGCGAGAGGTAAAGAATCTTAAAACAGAGGATTTGTGCTTTAAAACAACAAGGTAACAGAGTTTAAATCAAAAGGTTATAATTTAACTTACAAAAGTCCTTTGTTGTAGAAGATGAGTGATGAGCACATGGTGACAGAAGGAGAGATCCTCACAGCAGGGAGATGAGCTGCAGGTCCCCAGAGCAGCCGAAGAGAAGAATCTGCAGAGAAATCCTTGGTTGTAGAGGAGAGAGAGAGCCTCTTTGAGTCTGTGTCTGGCTTTTTATACAGTTCGTTTTCAGGGAAATATGAGTGCATGTCCTGGATCATTTTCTTCCTGGTTTGCACTGGACCCTGGGTATTTGCACTTGGTCTCATGTTTTATGACATCATAAGACTTCCTGTCTGGGATTTTGCTGACAAATGGTCTATTGAAGCAGAAGGCTTCCTGTTTGAATCTCTGTGGTAGATACACATCTGATAAGATTTGTCTGAGGCAGCCAGCAGGTGGTTTCCTGTTCAATAGCTGAATTCACACCTTTCCAGCCTGACTGCAGTTTTCTTTTGATCTTTTGTTCTGTTGACCAGCCAGGCTTTTGATCAGAGGACGAGAGTAAATTTAAAACTTTGAAGCAGTCTCTTACTAGTTTGTATTTGAATAGTCTTTGTTAAGAGTAGTAGAGGTGTTAATGGCCTTAGGTAAACACCTCGCCAAGCTTTTGCTATCAAAAATTCCCCAGGGAAAGGGAGGGGGAGATGAAGGCCAGGCTAGCTGATCTCAATGAGTGTTTAAAGCTGTTTTATACTTGTATCTGATTCAGTATAACATCATGCTACATATTTCAATAATTCATATCATAACAGTAGGATATACTGATACTAAAGTAGCTGTCATGAATCAGCTGTTAACCTTGGTGATTACTGAGAATTACTTAGAATTTCATAATAGATTTTATAAACAAAGGTGCGGGGTAGCCATGGGGGCTACTGTAGCACCTTCCCTCGCTTGTCTTTATATGACAAAATTTGAGCAGAATCATGTATATGCCTCTCCACATTTCAAGCAAGTGGTATTGTGAAAGAGGTATATTGATGACATTATTATGTTCTGGCAAGGACCAGAGACAAGTTTGGCCATGTTCTTGGATAGCCTCAATAGTGCCAATCCTCATATCAAATTCACCTTTAGGGTTGAAAAAAAGCAAATTGAGTTCTTGGATATTTGGATCACTATGTCAGAAAATACAGGATTTGAAACCACGATTTTTAGAAAGAAGACTAACAGGAATACCCTTTTACATTATTCCAGTTATCATCATCAAGCGTTTTGCTTAAGGGTATTCCTTTTGGTCAATTTCTCAGATTGAGGTGGTTATGCTCCACAAACACAGAATTCAAGAGCATACCAGTAATTTAAGACTCCGAAAGAAGGAAGCGCCATTGGTGGCCCATTGGATGGAGGTGGGTCATTCCTTGGCTGATCTTCGATGTGTAGTGTTAACCCAGATGGGATGTCCCCGTAGAGGAAGTGATGTCAGTGCTCAGTTGTTCAATTTGGAGCAAATGTTCATCTTTAATTGGGGTACGGTGGCCCCAGGAGGGCTTATCCTAGAGGTTGAATGGGTATAGGATAGGGTTTCAAGGAGGGGAGGAGTCAGCAGTGTATTTAGCGTGCGTTTGTGCGAGATTGGGCAAATTCAGCTGACGGCGGTGCTTGAGGCGTCCCTCGTGGAAAGGAGCCCTGTGGGTGAGCAGCCACTATTAATTATAATTAACTACAATGTAATGGTTTAAGAAAGAAAAAAAGAATGAATATTTTGACACTGGTTTATGAGATTGGGAAGTTAAAGAATGGTGTGTTAACGTTGCAGGGTTCAAGATTAAGTTCCTCCTGATGAAGGATCACCGAAATGCGGTCTCGCATTGAGGAACATTGTTACTAAAGCTCATGGCTTGTTGCACCTGAGGTTGGGAATCATAGTCTGTCTCCCTTGACCAAGACACAGAGCCCAGCAAGATTAAAGATCTGGTTTGTGAACAGACTGAGAACGTTCAGCTCCCTTTGTGGAGGAGTGATACTGCTTTGCTTTGGTAAAGAGCGGATTGCAGACTACAGTTGGTGCACATGACATAGTGATGTGGTGTGGCAGTTAGACACACCTAACTAATGAACTGACAACAAGGATAAAATGATGGTTAATCTTTAATGAAAGCAAAATGTTTAAACATGTGTTTATCAATTAACATTCCCGCATAGGGATAAATAAATGTTCAGAAATAAGGGAAAAGAGGAGTTGATGTATGAATGCTGGAATGTCTGTGTAGGGAAAAGGTGAGAGACGTCTGAACACTTTTAATGTTTGTAAAATATAGTATGTTGATATATGTTTTGTATTAATAAATTAAGTACATTGAGCTATATTTCAGAGTGCACTTGTATTAGACCCTCCTCCCACCGACAGGGTCACAACTGCCTCTGGGTGAGTCTCCAATTATCCCCAGTGATTTCTAGGTTACTGGAGACACACTCCCAGTGGTCCCACAGTTCCCAGAAAGCACCCACAGACCCAAAACACAAACCACCAGGTTTCTTTGAAAAAAAAAACATCTCAAATAAGCAGATGACAAACAATAAAACAATAAAAAATCTCTAGTGACAAAATATGCAAAGCAAAAACATCCAAGAATTACACCCTGGCTGGAATTACATCTGATTCTCCCAGGTTCAGACAGGGTGTAATTCTACATCTCCATATCTCTCTCTTCATCTCTCTCTCTCTCTCTATATATATATATATACACACACTTTTCATATATATTTTTTCTGATTTTTGAATGAGTGACATTCTAATGAGGCACACCTTTATGGATATTTTTATTTAAATACCAGAAATGACGTAGGGGATGAGATCATCTATGAAGGTCATAAAGAAGAGATGCCACGGCCATGTTTGTAGGGATCCTGGTGGATTGAAGATGAGATCTGCTCATTGTTACTGGCAAGTACTTTTTATCTGTATTGTTTCACATAATTCTTGGATCTTTTTGCTTTGCACATTTTGTCACTAGAGATTTTTTATTGTTTGTCGTTTGTCATTTTGTTTTTCTAAAAAAAATGTTCTTAAAATTTTTTTTTTCTGATTGGTCATGCACGCCTTGAAATAGTCCAGGCGGGGATAGTGCTGGACAGACTTATACGGTCTGTGCCCTGAAGAGGACAGGTACAAATCAAAGTAGGGTATACACAAAAAAGTAGCACATATGAGTTTGTCTTGTTGGGCAGACTGGATGGACCAAGCAGGTCTTTTTCTGCCGTCATTTACTATGTTACTATGGTAGCAAAACTTTGGCCACAGTTGGTGTGCCTGACTCTCTTTGCACGTTAGTGTCTACCACTAACTTAAAAGCTAAGTGCCTTTTTTCACATTTTTGGGATGGATCCATGAAAAATTAGAACTTCCTGTGAAGTTTTAAGCAAGATTAAAAAAGAAAGGCTTTTTTATGCCGATGAAAGTTTGACCCGTTTTATTTCCTGTTTACCCTATTAACATATACTGAGTGGAGGTTTGGTCACAGAGGCTTTTCCCTTCTCATATTTGCATTCCACAGGAATATAGTATTATATTAAGTACTTTGCAGTTTATACAAGACAGGTTTTGTTTTTGTGTTTTGTGAACCAGAAATTAGATTACATATCATAAACATAAGGAAGAACATAAAATACACTTTTGGTCAACTGACTCAAGTCTGCAATAGTGGGAGAATTCAAGAAATCAAACAATATAGGGAAGAAGACAAACACTCTTCATATGACTGATAAGCTTGTATCATGTAGTGTGTGAGCTAATGACTGAGCAACAACCCTCTAGAAATGAGATAAAAGTGGGAGGACGACCAAGGATTCCAAAGACTGAAAGCACGTTTAACTTTACAACGGTCTTTCTAAAGACCTTCTTTTGTTGAGGATTTGCCTTCATCAAATAGTTCCCAAAGGCATTTATTTATTTATTTATTGCATTTGTATCCCACATTATCCCACCTCTTTGCAGGCTCAATGTGGCTTACAATACATCATGGTTAGTGGAAATAAGAGAATCGACATTTGGCATTACAGAAGGATTTTGGGTTGCATGGTAATAGAATACATGATAGTAATATAACAGAGGCATTAGTAAATGTTTCTGGATATATGTGGGGCGTTTCACATGTGTTGATCTTTGTGGTATATCTTGTCAAAGAGATGGGTCTTCAGTAGTTTGCGGAAGTTGGTGAGTTCATAGATCACTTTTAGGTTGCATGGCAGCGCGTTCCGGAATTGCGTGCTCATATAAGAAAAGGTTGATGCGTGCATTAGTTTGTATTTTAGACCTTTGTGATTGGGGAAATGAAGATTAAGGATTGTGAGAGATGATTTTTTAGCATTCCTGGGTGGTAGGTCTATCAGGTCTGACATGTAGGCTGGGGCATCGCCATGGATGATTTTGTGAACTAGGGTACATACTTTGAACATGATGCGTTCTTTGAGCTGGAGCCAGTGTAGCTTCTCTCGGAGGGGTTTTGCACTTTCATATTTTGATTTTCCGAATATGAGTCTGGCTGCCGTGCTCTGGGCTGTTTGGAGTTTTTTGGGTATTTGCTCTTTGCAGCCAGCGTAGAGTTGCAGTAGTCTAGATGACTGAGTACTAATGATTGTACCAGATTACGGAAGACAGTCCTTGGGAAGAATGGTTTTAATCTTTTAAATGTCAACATTGAGTGGAACATCTTTTTGGTTGTGTTTTTCGTGTGATTCTCAAGTGTTAGGTGCCGATCAATAGTAACTCCAAGAATTTTTAGGGTTTCCGAGATTGGTAGATTTAGTTTTGGTGTGTTGATGGTGGTAAATTTGTTCATACTGTGTTGAGAGGTGAGTATTAGGCATTGGGTTAAGTTTCAACTGAAATGCATCTGCCCAGGTGTGCATGATATGTAGACTTTGGTTGATTTCATTGGATATTTCTTTTAAGTCTTGTTTGAATGGGATGTAGATCGTTACATCATCAGCATATATGTATGGGTTGAGGTTTTGGTTTGATAGTAGTTTGGCCAAGGGTATCATCATTAGGTTGAATATGGTCATTGAAAGGGGGGATCCTTGTGGAACTCCACATTCAGGTGTCCATGTGGCTGATGTAATCGAGTTTGATGTCACTTGATATGAGCGTGTGGTTAGGAATCCCTTAAACCAATTAAGAACATTGCCTCCAATACCGAAGTATTCAAGGATGTGTAGTAGAATTCCATGATCAACCATGTCAAAGGCGCTTGACATGTCAAATTGTAGAAGTAGTATGTTCTTGCCGGTTGCAATCTTTTGTTTGAATTTAGTCATGAGCTTAACTAGTACTGTTTCAGTACTGTGATTAGAACGAAATCCTGACTGGGAGTCATGTAGTATTGAGAACTTGCTTAGATAGTTTGTGAGTTGTTTGGTCACCATCCCTTCTGTTATTTTGGTTATTAAGGGAATGGATGCTACTGGTCTATAGTTGGTTAATTCACTCGCATTTTTCTTTGCATCTTTGGGTATGGGGGTGAGTAGAATGTTTCCTTTCTCCTTTGGGAAGAGTCCATGTTGTAGCGTTAGGTCTGTTATAAATTGTTGAGGGGCCGATTTCATAAGGTTATTTGTTTCATACACGGTATCCTCAATAAAGTCTTTTTGGATATTATACTGATCTGCTGGTTTGTTTTCCACGTTGGATTTTGCAGATCGTTTGCCTTGTTGCTTTCTGAGCCCCATCGAATATGCTACACTCCTAGACTGTCTAGACCCAGACCCTGGAGTATGCCCAGCAGATAGGACTTGGACTGAATTCGAGATACTATCAGAAGATCTCATCTCCCAAACGCTTAAAAGATTCGCCAAATCTCATTGCAAACTAGATGTATGCCCAAATAACAGTGTAACAGATGATAAAAAAAAATTGTGACAGGACACTGGGTAGCTTCTATAAATATTCAGAATATTCAGTCTTTTTCAGTTATAGAAGGTATCTTCTTTTTCACATATGTAATTAACACAGCCTGTGTTCAACTGATGGCAACAGTCATGGTAGGCATGCTGGCTATGTCAGCTTCAAAGGCCCATCAGTGGCACCTTTAATTAAAAAAATATAATCTAATTTATCTTTGCATGGCTTGTAGCATCTAGTGAAGACATCTGATGAAAGTGTGTTACCTTAATGATTTTGGAGCATTTGTGGTAGTATTATATTACTTCAGCCTAAGAAGGGCCTAATTGAGAGCCTGAAAATCCATGGATCTGGTTGCCTTCTTGTTCTTTATCTGCTTTCTCCTCTTCCCTCCACTACTCTCATTCTGTCACTCCTTTGTTCTCTCAGAAATGCTTCCTATAGCATTTCTTGCTGATGCCATCAAAACATCTCCATTTGCCCCAACAAACTTCAGCTGGCCAGCAGATGGATTTCAAAATGCAAGGAAATCAGTGCCTAATATGCAGTATGAAGTAGGTGATACATTTTGAACGTAGAGCATTAGAAACAGTAAATAATAATTCCCTATATGTTTACCAATTCGTCTCACAGCTTGTATTTACAGCGATCATTTTATTTAAATGGACCTCAATGCTTCCATGCTTGGCAAATCTCCATAACATGCAGATTGCTCAGTATTTTCATGAGAGTGCTATCACTGGAGCTGGTCTTATTATTGGTCCTCTTTCTTATCATTAACTTGATGGAAAAAACTACTCATAGGTCAATGTAAAAAAAACTATTCTAGGAGAAAAACCAGTGAACCATCAAACTTTCCATCATGGTACTAATTCATCAATACTGTGAGAGTAATACTCTTTTCATTAATCAATCGAAATCTGTCAACCGTTGCCAGTTGTATTTATTTCCCCTTATATATAGGTTGACTGCTATATTATGGGTTTATGCACCCTAGACCCAGCCCCTCACTTATCTTATTTGATGTTTGATGACTCTACAGCCTGCCTGTAATATACTGTGTTATCGTTGCGATGCCAAGTGTTTTCACCACTGATAACCCTTTGCGGCTGCTCACATCGATGACACACACCAGCTGGTCGGTTCAATGGTTGTTCTCCTAGAAGAGTTTTTTTACATTGACCTATGAGTACTTTTTTTCCATCAAGTTAATGATAAGAAAGAGTACCAATGATAAGATCAGCTCCAGTGATAGCGTTGGCGCTCTTATGAAAATACTGAGCAATCTGCATGTTATGGAGATTTGCCAAGCATGGAAGCATTGAGGTCCATTTAAATAAAGTAATTGCTATAAATACAAGCTGTAAGATGAATACCTAAGTACCTACTGGTAAACATTTAGGGAATTAGAGTTTATACCAGAGGTCCCCATAACTTAGTGATTTTGTGAGAAATAGTAAATAATGCAATTTAAAGCTAAAAATATACCATAAAGCAATGACCAGTATCAAATTTTGTCTGTTAGGCACATCCATTTGGCCCCAAAACCCATTTCTCCTTCACTCTTCCTTCTCCCCATAGCCTCCATTCAACCTTTCAAGATTTTTAGACTGTGGCCACCACTCTGAACAGATTACCCCATACCATTTTGTAAAGGGATTGTATTGTCACTCTAGGCAAGCAACCCGTTGCAGGCCTCCTGTTGTCTTTTTTCCAATTCTACTTCTATTTTTGATTACTACTTTTTCTAGGAAGGCATTCAAAGAACCATCACTTTTACAGTGAAAAAAGCATGCCATATTTCCTTAGCATGAACTTTAGTAAACAGGTTGATAAATTGCATAACCTCAATATGCATTCATTTATGACATGTTCATGAACATGTCTTCATTAGTGTTGCATTTTGCATCCTCTCACTAGTGGGTACCTTAAAGGCTTTAATGGAGGCCTGTAAGGTCTTAGCCTCAAGTACTACAGCATATTTTTTGCTGGACCTTTAAAAAAACATCACAACCTACAAGATTCCATAAGTTATCAAATTGAAAACCAGAAGTCATATTTAGCTGTCACCATGGCAATAAGAAATATGCATGTTTTGTACTAAAATTTTAATAGTATGAATGCTGCACAAGCACAGCTCTGATTTCCAGGTGACTTTCTTGCACCTAGTAATATGGAGGGCAGAAACATTAACTTCCACATGCAGAACTAGCATGGCACCTACCTTGGATATAACAAGCAATGGGAGCATGATGGAATGACATCATGAACCAGACATCCTTTGGACCACAGCAATAAAACTGGGTTTCATGCTGGGCCAAGCAACACTTTGACAGCTGGCCCCATGGGAGATAGCAGAAGAACACAAAAGCAGCTGTGAGCAGCGGCTGTAAAAATGCCAGCTTCAGTATGAGGGTGACCTGTGGGAGCTCACAGAAGACTGAAGCACTATGGCAGCTGGTTGCTGTAAAAGATCCAATGAGCCCTCAAAAGCAGAAGCACCAGCAGAGTGCTGAGGATCATTTCCTCCTGCTGCCCCAGTTTAGACTGCTGAACACCAACTGGAGACTAAAAAACAGCAGAAGAGGGAAAGTAAAATTAAGGACTTGGCTCATCATTTTCCTTTAATGAGGATGTGAATAAATCAAGTCAACCAAATTAAAATATTAATTCAACTGAGAAGCAGATGCTTCCTTTTACTCATAAATATGTAGAGAGTCAGAAGTGCTTTACCCCGGATTCTATATATCGTGCTGAGATTTCTGTGTGGAAATCGAAGAGTATTCTATAACATTGGGCATAACCTAAATGGTTAACAAGAATTGCCAACTAACAAGCAATTTTTGACACTAATTGGCATTAATTAGAATTTATATGCAGCACTGTCTATATTCTATAATATGCTTATGTAAATTCTAAATCACGTGGAGGGGCATAATCGAATGTCGCCGGCGATCTATGTTGGCGGTGGCGCTATAGCTGGCCGGAACCGTATTATCTAAAAAGATGGCCGGCCATCTTTTTTTTGATAATACGGTTTAGCCCGGCCAAATGCCGTGGAGTTCGCCGGGTTTGAGATGGCCGGGTTTGTTTTTCAGCGATAATGGAAAGTTATGTCGGCCATCTCAAACCCCGGCCAAATTCAAGGCATTTGGCCATGGAAGGAGCCAGCATTTTTAGTGCACTGGCCCCCCTGACATGCCAGGACACCAACTGGGCTCCCTAGGGGTCACTGCGGTGGACTTCAGAAAAGCTCCCACGTGCATAGCTCCTTTACTTTGGGAGCTGAGCCCCCCAACCCCCCCCCCCCAAACCCACTACCCACAAATGTACTGCACCCACTAAAATTGCTCCAGGGACCTGCATACAGCCTCTAGGACTTATTGCTGCTGTATAACTTTGGCACACCAGTTCACACCTGAAGACTAATCTCTTTGAAAAAGTCCTTTCTTGAAATAACCACGTTTACTCACAGTTAACTGCAGATCAGAGGTTGTGCCCCACTGGCAAAGAGTCCCCTGGTACTAAGATTAGCAGTAGGTCAGAGCTGGCACAATGGTGTACAATGCCCTCTTTCAGCACCATTCAAGGTAAGAACTACGTTCTCTAACGTGGGTAACACAGGAAAGGGAACTAAAACTGGTTTACAAAAATGGCCACTACCGCATGGACTACAACAGGAAACAAAATAGGGCACACTCTAACCCAGTTAGCAGGGGGAAAAGCACCATGGGAGTAGAGCCCAGTACCCTACACCCACCACAATGCATTGCTAATGTGACTCTGCAGGGCACCTAACAGAAAAGGTGTCACACTCACCCGAGAGCCACATCGCAACCAGGGAAAAGGCTGTCGGAGGATACAACACATTCTGCTGTCATGGAGGTGGGTACGGCATTTGAGGCTGGCATACAGGCTGGCAAAAAAGGTTTTTAGTTTTATTTTTTTAGTATGGAAGGGGGTAGGTGACCACTGGGGGAGTATGGGGAGGTCATCCCCCATTCCCTCCATTGGTCATCTGGTCAGTTGGGGCATCTTTTTGAGGCTTGGTCGTGAAAATAAAAGGACCAAGTAAAGCCGGCAAAATACTGCTTAACGCCGCTTTTTTTTTCCAATATCGGCGAAAGCCGGCCATCTGGTAGTCATGCCCATGCCCGCCCATGTCCCGCCTTCTCTAATCTACCGACACGCCCCCTTGAACTTTCGCCGGCGAAGCGACGGGAAAGCGGCGAGGCTGTCAAAAATGCCGCTTTCGATTATACCGATTTCGCCGCTTTTAAGAAATCGCCGGCCATCTCCCGATTTGTGTCGGAAGATGGCCGGCGATCACTTTCGATTATAAGCTGGATAGTTGAATAGGACATGGCCATGGGTGTGGAATTGGTAGGTCATGGGCATTTCAAAAACACATATGCGCATTGTTATAGAATACACTCAGTCTGTGCCTAATTTAGGCATCAGCATTCAAACCAGTTTCTACTTGGCGTTAACTATCTGCAACTAAATTTAGTTGCGAGTACAGGCGCTTGGCATATTCTATACACATTGCATGGAAATTTAGGCTTATTCTGTAAGGTATGCCTAAATTGAGGCATACTTTATAGAATATGCTTAGGCTAATTTTGTTCAACGTCACGAAATGCAAATTTTGTTCAATGATGTTGGAGACGAGAACCTTTAATAATCCCATAGATGGAAGAGAGTATAATTTACATTTTGCCACAGACTGTGAATCTACCCACGTCATGTACATAATGGTATGTCCTTGTCTGCAGCTGTACATGGGCCAATCTACCCGCCCGCTAAAAATCAGACTAAGTGATCACAAGCATAACCTTAAATACTCTTGTGTAGAAGCTCTGGTAGTTCTACATAGTTTGGAAAACTCACATAAATTTGAGGATTTCAAGTGTGTGGTGATTGATCACATCCCCAAGTCAATCCGAGGGGGAGATAGAGACAGATGTTTAATACAGAAAGAACAACGTTGGATTTATCGATTGAAGTCTTTAATACCACACGGTTTAAACAACCGAGTTGAATGGAAAGCTTTTCTTTAGTTGCATGCTCTTATCTCGTCCTTAATTGGCCCCGCTCTCTAATTATACCAGAGGAGGTCCCTTTAAAGTTTAACATTTCCAGATTGGCTGACGGTACATAAGTACATAAGCACCACCATACTGGGAAAAGACCAAGGGTCCATCAAGCCCAGCATCCTGTCTCCGACAGCGGCCAATCCAGGCTTCAAGAACCTGGCAACCCCCCCCCCCCCCCCCCCAAAAAAAAAAAAATAATAATGTTCAATGGACTTTTCCCTCAGAAATCTGTCCAAACCCCTTTTAAATTCCGTAAGGCCAGCTGCTGTAACTACATTCTCCGGTAACGAGTTCCAGAGTCTTTTTTTAAAATTATTTCTTTATTTATAATTAATTCTTATAATACACAAGCATATCACTTGCTTTACGAAAAGTACTGCTATAACTAAATGATATAAAGAAATTCAACAAAATACTTTAAGAAATTATACTTTTTAGCGTACTAAAAGTCCACTATGGGAGTCCAATATCCATAATCTGGAGACAATTCAAGATATATATACTTATTAAATTAAGATTGAGATACTAACGTGTTTTATCCGACTAAACTTATATTGGAATGCTTCTAGCTGAAATAAAAGAGGAAAGCTGATCAGGCTCAAAGTATACATATTTCACAGATTGATAATGGATTATATATTTACAAGAATGTTTAAGATAAAATGTAGCACCCAATTGTAACACCTCTTGTTTCAATTGTAAGAACTTTTTCCTACGTTTCTGTGTTTCCTTGGCAAGGTCTGGAAAAACACTAACTTACAAACCACGAAAAACTTTATCCTTCTTTTGAAATAATTTCTTTAAAATTCAGGCCTTATCCGAGGAAAACGCCACCATAGCCAATAATGTTGTCGTGGTAATCTGTGCTGTGTCAGACATTTCAAGTAAAGTTGAGACGTCGACAGGTTGATCATTTTTTTGTTGATTCTCTGTTCCTTTCACAGGTATATAATACACCTGTGAAAAAGGTGGTAAGTCTTTTTCCTCTAACTCCAAAACTTTCAAAAAATAGTTTTTTAACATTTCCCTAGGCAAAATTAATGGTTGTTTAGGGAAGTTAATAAAGCGTAAATTGTTGCTTCTTGAAATATTCTCTAGCATTTCTGCTTTTCTTCGCAGATTAAGCAAGTCTTTAACCATAGTTGTTTCAAAAGTCTGCATCTGCTGAATTTCTTTTTCTTGTTTAGCAACTGCTGCTTTAAGTGATTTAGTCTCATTCTCTATTTCCTTAACATTTCCTGTCAAAGTCCCAACTTCTTGATTTATTTTCTTCACTTGGGGGCATAAAGTTTTCCCCAAGTCTGCAACTAATAACCACAGGTTATCCATAGATACCTCTTTTGGCTTTTGAAAAAATTTCCTAAATATCTCATCCTCAGCATTAACATTAGAAGTATTCTTCTCACCTGCAGCTCCACTCCTTACCACCTCTTGAAGATTTTCCGCTGCACAGGCAGACAAGGGAGAGGATAATCCTCCCCCCTGTTTCTCTGCTATCACCATAGCTGCCTCCCGCCCAGACTCGCCCCGTAACACATCGAACTCTGGGGCGACGGGCGCTGCTAGCGGGGAACTGCTCCGCAAAGGCTGAGGTGGTGGTGTTCTTCCATCGGGGCTCAGGGTAACTTCCAGTTCAGAGGGCACGCCTTGTTCTCAAGTTCCAGGCTGCCCTAGCGAACCACTCACCGACGACAAAATCGGAACTTGGGCTCTCTGGAGGTAAGTTACGATTGGGCCAGAAAGAGAACTAGGTCTTTGCTGTTGGGCTGCAGCAGCAGCAGCTCTGCCTCGCCTCTTCGGCATTTTCAGAAAGTATAAAGAAAACCGCCAGAGCTCCAAAAGCACGTCTGACTCAATTGGTAGCCATCTTGGACTCCCAAGTTTCCACGAGTTCCAGAGTCTAACTACACGCTGAGTAAAGAAAAACTTTCTCCTATTTGTTTTAAATCTACCATATTCTAGCTTCATCTTGTGTCCCCTGGTTTTGTTGTTGTTTGAAAGTGTAAACAAACGCTTCACATCTGTCCGCTCTACTCTGCTCATTATCTTGTAGACGTCTATCATATCACTCCTCAGCCGCCTTTTCTCCAAGCTGAAGAGCCCTAACCTTCTCAGCTTTTCCTCATAGGGAAGTCGTTCCATTCCCTTTATCATTTTCATCGCCCTTCTCTGCACCTTTTCTAGGTAGGAAGGAGGTTAAATTCCCTCTGCCATTTTTGAATCTGCATTCCAAGGAGGACAGTCTGTGGCTCTGGAAGGTAGGAACCAGAACTGTGTGATATATTATTCCAAGAATTTTCCTCTCTCTCATGACAGTATATTTATTGTTTCAGTTTGCTGTGAGAAGACGTGAGGTCCAGCTCCTTATGAAATACTGAGCGAAACAGGAGCTCGCTTTTGGGCGTGGGCATTCTCAATAGTCCCAGCACAGACCACAGCTAAGTACTAACTATGTACCATTTTACACTGTAGAATTAACCGTATTTAAGATACCAATACAGTGTCAATAGAGGTTTTTTTGACTGATGACGATACTCGCCAGAATGAGCATTAAATGTAGCACACGCAGTGGTCGGCTGCATTAATCAAATAGATATCAGCTGTTACCGAGTCTCTATTTCCAAGAAAGTATTGTACGGAGAGTTATACTTGCCTTAGGTGAATTTTTGAAGATATATATCTATGCAATTCATCTGCAATGCGTCCAAATCACAAGGGGGCAGGCTTGGGCATTCCTAACACTTGGACATTTTATACCCATAATGGAACAAAACAAAACCATCATGCACAAAAAGGTACTCTAAAAGACCAAATGGCCACTGGAAGGACTCAGGGATGACACCTCCTTACTCCCCCAGTGTGATTAAAAATATTACTCTCCAGCCTCTATGATAGCTTCAGATGTTATACCCAGTGGAGGGAATTGGGAATGACCCCTCCTTACGCCCCCCCCCCCCCCCCAGTGATGTTGATTAAAAATATTACTTACTGGCCTCTATGACAGCTTCAGATGTTATACCCAGGTCTACTAGAGCAGCAAGCTGGTCCCTGGAGTAGTGTAGTGGTCAGTGAAGTGCACAATAGAGAGTAAGACCCAGGCCCTATCCCATGCTACCTGTTACACTTGTGGTGGAAAGTATGAGTTCTCCCACACTCCCCCAAACCTACTGGACCCATACATAGGTGATTCCTTCATCCATAAGACCTATTGTAGTGGTGCACAGTAGGTTTTTGGTGGGTTTTGGAGGGCTTAGCATACAGTATAAGGGGGTAACAGTGAGATATGTACCTGGGAGCTTTTATATGAAGTCCACTGCAGTGCCCCATTGCTCTTCTGGGATGTCTGTGTGGCTAGTCTACTAAGAATGCTGGCTCCTCCTACATCCCCATGGCTTGATTTTCTAAGTTTTTTACTTGAATTTATTTTCAAAAATGGCCCAAAAACATAAACACACAGAGCATGAGAACATCTTGATGTCACCATTTTTTTTTTGGGGGGGGGGGGGGGGGGGGGGAAGATAGACATTTTGTTTGTTATGAAAATGGCCATATTTCCTATTCAGATTTGGGATGTTTAACGCAAAGGTCCTCTAGATTATGCTCCTAAATTAGGAACATAAGAATTTTAGGAGAATAACCTTTATAGAATAAGGACCAAAATGTCCAAAGCCCGACTTAGACATCATATTGAAAATGCCTGTCTGCATTACCCTTACTCCTTATCTCCGACACAAAGAAGCTGGACAAAGATCTGGTCATAGATATCCAGAGGTTGGGAATGAAATGGAAGGAGCTGCTACTGAGATTTCAAATTGCCGGATGTGGATGGCAATGTCCTATCTGCTGAAACAGGAAGAAGTAGAGAGACTGTAGATGCCTTTCAACGTACTCTGCTCGGACAAATGGTGATTAAACCCATGAGACAAGGTGCAATGCTGGACCTAGTGGTGACAAATAAGTGTGTCTAACATCTGGGTGGGTGTCCACCAGGGCAGCAATGATGATCACACAGTATGGTTTGATATAAGAGCTAAAGTGGTATGCAGATGAACAGAACTCAAAGTTCTGGATTTCAAACATGCTAACTTTAGTAAAATGGGGAGGGGGGAGGACCTGAAAAGATGGGATGGAAGGATATAAGAGATGTGGAAAGACAGTGGTCCAAGCTAAAAGTAACTATTTGGAAAGTATGTCCAGTGTAAGGCAAACCTCTACAGTCTTGAGTCCAAAAATGGCAAAGAAAGATCAGGATCTGGTATGTATATCGGGTGGGTGGTATGGCGTTCCAAGACTGCATCATATATAACTGTCAGCTGCTCAGTTTTCTGATACCAGTGTTTAATCATAAATGAGTGTAATCTGCATGTAGTGGCAGGTGCAGCTCTGGTCGCCTTGCTGAGCAAACTGGATGGACCATGCAGATCTTTATTGCCATCATTTACTATGTTATAAGTTACTTATGTGGAACCATTTACATTGTTGTATATATGTATGCATACAATATGAATGTCTATGGGTTTATTAAGCCTCTTTAATGAAAACGACTATAGAGAATGTGACAGTTATCACTACCTTTTCCTCTTCAAAACTCTATGAATAACCACATGAGATGCCCTCTCCACATTGCACAATACTATTATAACTCCACCAAAATGTAAATTGTAAGCCACTTTGAACCAAAATTTGTTTTTTGAAAAATTTTGTGGGATACAAGAATGCATAAACAAATTTAAAAAAATGACATTTCATAAACCTGGAGAATTGGCAATATGAAGGAGGGAACAGTTCTGGCCTAATTAACTCAAAATCAGCTAATGGATAATCCATGCAAGAGAAACCAAAGACTCCCTCCTATATATTTATTCACCAGTGGTTTTTGTTTTATGCTAGCTGCTGCAGACTAAAATCTGGATATTCAGCAACTACCTGGATAGTGGCTGCTGAACGTCCAGATACTGAGATGAGTGTTCTGTACTATCTTGATAGCAGCGATATTCAGCCACTATATAGACAGCTTATCTGAATATACTTAGGACATCTTTTTTGCTGTCCTGTTATCCAGGTAGTGGCACTGAAAATCACTGCTACCCAGATAACATCAGTCTCCAAACCAAAACTACCCAGATAGTGTTGTGACAGTCTGAAAGGATATTCTATGACAGTAGCTGGCTAGTACCAATGAATATTTTTTTCAGCATCATTTATCTGGGTATCAGCTCTCTGGATAAATGCTTTTGAATATTGATCTCTATGTAGTTTCCCCACAAACAAATTGTATGGAAAGCAATAAATAACGAGGATAATTTCTTTTAAGATTCTCTAGATGAAGTCAGACAGTCTTCTCTTGTCACTGAAAACACATTGAATCCTGTATATGTGGTAAGTCTAATTATGGATGCCGTTACTGCCAATTTCATATGTAGTTGGTAACATAACATAGTAAATGACGGCAGATAAAGATCTGTATGGACCATCCAGTCTGCCCAACAAGATAAACTCATTTTACATGGTATAAGATACTTTTGCCTATGTTGACTAAGGTGCGCTATGGGCGCATTAGCATTTCTAACGCGCGTAAATGGTTTATGCGTGTTAAACACTAACGCACCCATAGAAATGTATAGGTGCATTAGTGTTTAACGCACCTTAAATTTAAAGGCAAGTTAGAAACGCTAACACACCTTAGTAAACATACCCCTTTATATGTATACCCGAGTTTGATTTGTCCTTGCCATTCTCAGGCTAACGTCGAAGCCCCTTAAAATGGTAGTAATAACAGAGCCTAAGGATAATTTATCTTGTTATTATCGGTATCATTGCCAAGTAATTTTGTAGTCCTGTAATAGATCCACAATTCCTTCACAAAAGTAACAGAATATACTATTACTCAAAAGACTAAAAGTGGTCCATCCTAGAGAATGATATGCTGAGTATAGGAATGATAAGCAGCTGACGATGGTCATGATTTCGTTATCGGTTTTATTTCCAGATGTTCAATGCCACACTATGTTTGGCCACCAGCATTGAACATCTGGGCATATGCAGTCAGGTAAACCTAAATGGTTAAGCACAATATTCACCACTTAACCAGCTACAATGAATGGCATAAAGAGAGGACTGTGCTTTATGTGGTCCTATTTATGTCGTTGTCCTACCTGGTTAAGTACTGAATATTGGCACTTAACCTGCTAAGTGCTGATTCTGACTCCGGAACACCCACAAAGTAGCTGGTTTCGACTTAGGCACTAACTGGGCAATTTCAACTCTGCCACTATCCACTGAATATGCCTGGTTAGCTCTGGACAAGTGATTTAAATGGCCAGGAGTCATTTCTGGCTATTTAAATGGCTTTGATTATTGACCTCTATGTTTATTTTTAAATGAAAGGAACAACACAATATATCCTGTATGCCACAGAACATTTATTTAAGAACTTACATGTTAGTTTTCCAATCTCTGGACTGAACAAAGTGGACTACAGCAACTTAAAATAATCAAACCAATAAGTAACATCATAAAACTGACACTGTAATATGCACCTCTAAAATAAAGCCCCCAATTAAAGTTCATATACTAATCAGGTTTTTAACTTCTGTATGAATAGTCATCTCTGTTGGAATAATTGTGTTAACAAAAATATGTAAGCCACTTTGAGCCTGCAAATAGGTGGGAAAAGGTGGGATACAAATGAAATAAATAATATTAATAGTAAACTGGTTCCAAACTCTTCACAGAAAGGATGAGCCCTTGTGTGGTAGCATTACGGAGAACACAGGCAAGCTGTACCTTCTTAGGGCGTGTGCTCTGCTCAGTGATCAGTGAGAACATTGCAGGAATCTAATGTAGGAATTGACGATTTTTAAACCGCGAATAAATAGTAGCTGCCAATAAGAAGAAGCTGACACAGATTTCTAGAAGTGATGCCAGTAGTACAGAAATCAAGCTGCTGTGAAACCTGAACTTCCTCCAAGGAGGAATGTGAAATTTTACTTGCAAGAGTGTCAGCAGTAAGACCGCTGTATTTTGTGTATATAAAGTCAATCACACCTTTAACAGAAAGGATTCAAAGAGTAGTATCTGCTTAAAAGAGAAGCATGCTGCTGTGAATGAGTCAAAAGCCCTTTTCCTTGAACATGACAGGGAGAAAGGAGTATACTTAAAAACTGAACCAATTAAACCCGTCCATAAACCAAAAGCATATCCAGCCTTATTTCTTTGAGACGTCTAAAACCAGCAATTTGTTCTGCAGAAAAGACGGTTACCGTGATACTTTGCTTTCTATTTAGACTGTGCTGCTGAAGACAGAACGATCACCACAAACTTCTAAATTGACACATCGAAAGGAAAAAATAGCTGAGCTCTGACAAGTGACTGACAACCACCAGAGTGAGGCTACATTAAGAGAGGCTATTGGAGCACCAGAATGAGGTTTGGATTACATTGAGAAAAGCTATTGGAGCACTAGAATGAGGCTTGGAATGCATTGAGAGAGTGTCGGAACTTCAGAGGGAGGTTTAGAATAATATAGAATAACGCCCAAAAGAACATACATAATGCAAAACAGTAGCCCCAAAACTCGCATCCCGCAAGAGGAAAAAAAAAAAAAAATCCCGTAGTCGGTATTCAAAAGTATTCCAATTTGGCGGCAGCACTGGTTCAGCTGTCATTTGGCCGTGGAAGATATGTTGCCTGGGCTCTCTTGCTCCGCCCCTCCTCTGAGCCGGAAGTGTAAACTAGGTGCACGGTGGTGCTCGTAGTTTGTTAGTAAACGTCCTCCACTCCTCCTCGGTCAGTTGGTTGAGACCGGAAGCAGCGAATAACATGGCTCCTGTGCAGCCCGTTACCCATGTAATCTTTGACATGGATGGTCTTCTGCTCGGTCTGTAGATTAATTTAGCTTTTGTTATGTTTGTTGTACACCCATTCATTGAACTGCTTTCCTATTCTTTGAGGATGAAGTGTAAAATAACTGTTTGTCGTGTTCAGTTCAGAAAATGTCAAAAGTGGAGAGGTTCCTTAGTTATTATTCAACGTTGCATGTCACCGAGTTATTTCAAGCTTTATTGTTGGAAGTTTGCAAATAGCGCGCCGTAGGAAGTCTTAAAAAAAAAAAATCTTAAGTCGGTGAATTTTCTTTTGCGAACTATCCATCTGCAATATCATGTTTTCCAGTTTTTATCACTGCGGTATGACTCAGAAGGGTTTCTTTGAGATTCTATATTTTAATATTCAAAGTAATGACATTAGTGCTTCTTAATCGAGGTGCCCCAACACAGTTATGTCAGTAAAGATCCAGGATGGGTGTTGTTGGATCAGTGTCTCCTCTGCCAAGGTGAGGAGGGCAGACACTGAGCTTAGCTGTTTTCCCTCAGTTTTTTGATTGTCAATTTCAGTCATCTCAACAAGACTTGTCGTAGAAACACTCGTGTGCATCATCATCTGCTTGTAGGGCCAGTTGTCCAGTATACATAAGTAATGCCACACTGGGAAAAGACCAAGGGTCCATTGAGCCCAGCATCCATGACAGTGGCCAATCCAGGCCAAGGGCACCTGGCGAGTGCATAGTATTAGTTGTTTATCAGTTGATAAATGTCATTTATTGTTATATCTGCTGGGCCCAGAATGTAACATGTAAGTAAGAGGAAGTGGAAGTGTGGACTTGAGAAGTTACAGCTTCAAGTTTACCCCCACTCTGTTCTTACTTCCAGCCAGGTAGGAGCTGTAGCAGAACACCTCTGCTGCTCTGGAGTCATCCACCTGCATTTCAGGCCATTCCCTCTGAAATTAAGCCCTCACTTAGTCCCTAGTAAAATGTAGCTTGAAAGTTTGCTAAGAGATAAATTGCTTCTATAGCAGACTTTCCCGTGAAACAGGAAACATGCATAGATTATTAGGTTGACCACTGTATGAGAAACCTTGGTTATTGCTGTACTTTGGTGTGATGGAGGACATAGCTGCTAAACAACTTATGGAATACTTGTCATATTTTTTATTGCATAGTTCACAATCAGGTTTCTACCCTAATTATAGTACGGAGACTGTTGTAACCACTTCGGTGGCTGAGCTTAGAAGAGAGGTAAGCCTGGACAGGAGGATCATGATCTTTCACTTTGAAATGTCTAGTTCTTTCATCTTGGTGGATCGTGACCTCTTGCTGTACCTACTTGATCGTATGGGCATTACAGGTGAGGTCCTGGCTTGGTTTGAGAGATTCCTGTGCTATAGAACATACAGGGTGAAGATGTTGGGTACTCATGTTTTCAACATAAAAACCTCTCTCATGCAATGTGCAAAGTACTATTTCAACACTATATTCCTATGGAGTACAAAAAAGGAAGAAAGGGAAAATGCCTTAGCACCCACACCTCTACCTGATAAGTACTTACTGGGTAGAAAGGACTTAAACAGGGTCAAATTTCTTTATCGGCATAAAAAAACCCCTTTCATATGAAATTTTGTTAAAACTCTACAGAATGTTCAATATAAATGGATCCACCCAAAAACATGGCAAAAAAAAAAGAAAAAAAGCAAACATTTTAGCTTTTAACTTAGCTGAAGATTCAAAAGTGTATATAACATCAATCACACTGACTATGGCCGGAGTTTCGCTATAATCAACTGTCTCAAGGCGTGAACACCAATCTACAAAAAAATAATCCTATATAATAAAATGCACCTCCAACATTCTGAAGCTGAGAAAGTGAAGCCTTCAAGCCTTGAAGCATTCCTACAACGTTCCGGAACTACGTGTCGTCAATTGAGGAGATGGAGCCTTACAGAGCGCATGAATGCTTCAAGGCTTGAAGGCTTCACTTTCTCTCACACACACACTCACTGTCTCTCACATACACTCTCTCTCACACACACAGACTCACACACACACACACACACACACTCTCTCTCTCTGACACAAACACACACACACACACACTCTGTCTGTCTCTCTCACTCATTCTCCCTCACATACATACTCCATCTCTCACCCACACACTCTCTCTCAAACATACACACTCCGAGGAAAGGGGGGCATGGAACACGCTGGGGAGCAGAGGGGGGGGCATGGAACTTGGATGAAAGGGGGGGGCAAGAACTCGGAGGGGAGGAGAGAGAAGGAGAGGAGAGAGATGGAGGGAGGGGGGCCTGTACCTCGGACGGAAGGGGGGGCCTGGAACTCGGAGGAGAGGGAGGGAGGGAAGGAGGGGGTCATGGAACTCAGAGCCCCCCCCCACACACACTCACTCTCTGTCTCTCACATACACTCTCTCACACACTCTATCTCTCTCTCACTCATTCTCTCTCACTCACACACACACTCCATCTCTCACACACTCTCTCTCTCGCTCTCTCTCTCAAACATACACACTCCGAGGAAAACCTTGCTAGCGCCCGTTTCATTTGTGTCAGAAACGGGCCTGTTTTTCTAGTAATATATAAATACCAAAACCACAAGTGAGCAAAAGTGAACAAAAATATATATGAAAACCAAAAGATCCAAAAATCAACAGTAACAATATAGCTAGAAAGTTCAAAAGTGCTTGCCAGTTAATCCGAGCACAAACCATCTTCATGCCACTGAGATCCTTCAAACATGGCCGCAGAATCATTTCCTTAAGAACTTCAATCATGATGTCACACAAAAAGCTCTTTGTTAGAGACTTCACATTTTTTTACTCAAATTATCTAGACTTGATGATGTCAATCTTGTTACTTATTTAGCAACCCTAGATGTTAAATGTTTATATACGTCGATTCCACAAACTGAAGATGCACAAATTCTATATAAGTTTTTGATGCCAGAAGAACCGATTCATATGATCCCTACTTCATTTATTATTTCTTTAGCTAATGTTGCTATGAAAAGAATTTCTTTAAGTATCACAATGAGTTCTTCCAACAAACATCCGGGGTTGCCATGGGTGCCAATCTAGCTCCCTCAGTAGCTAATTTGTTTATGCAAGATTTCAAAAATAAATGGATTCATAAAGATTTGGGTTCATTATATAGACATTTTTATGCTGTGGATGGGCACAGAAGAAGACCTATTGACCATCCATTCTTGGTTGAATACCTTATACAATTTTCTTTGAATTATCACTCAGTACAGATCTCCTTTCTGGTCATTTTTATCTTTAAACAGGAATAGAGGTTCATTACTACTGTTTTTAAAAAAAAGACACTGATCAGAATATTTTTCTGCATTTTTCGAGTTACCATCCACCTGATGAAAGCAGCCTCCCTTTTTCTCAATTTTTGAGATTCCGGAGGATCTGTCTGGAAACAACAGAGTTTAAGAACCAATCAAAAAATTTGAAATCTTGCTTGGTACATAAAGGTTATCCAAGGAAGTGATACATGAGGCATACAGACATGTGAGATTTCTTAATCGAGATTTGCTTTTTGAGAAAAATCACAGACAAGATCCTGAGAATTGTATGACCCGTGTTCTGAAATACACACCTAGCTTTGGTAAAATTCTAAGGATCCTTAAACATTGGAGTATTCTTTCTAACATTCTAGCTTCCGCTGATATACTACTTAGGTTCACTTTCAGTAGAAATTCCAATTTGAAAGAATTGGTCAGTCCATCAGATATTTTGAGAACAAGGCAGAAAAAATGTTTTAAAGGACAGCATTTAAAGTGTTCCCAATGTCAGCTTTGTTCTAATACACTTGAATTGGACACTTATATTACACATCCTGTTATGGGAAATAAGTATTTTTTTGAAATATAATACCACTTGTCTCTCAGACTATCCTGCTTATAATCGAATGAGAAAAACGCCCAAGTTCCGACCTAAATCGGGAGATGGACGTTTATCTCACAAAAACGAATAAAGTGGTATAATCAAAAGCCGATTTTTGGACGTTTTCAACTGCAATCCGTCGCGGATGCGGACAAAGTTGATGGGGGAGTGTCAGAGGTGTGGCGAAGGCGGAACTGGGGCGTGGTTATCTGCCGAACAGAGATGGGCGCATTTCACCGATAATGGAAAAAAAGTATGCGTTTTTAGCTAGAATTTAGGACACTTTTCCTGGACCCTGTTTTTTCACGAATAAGGCCCCAAAAAGTGCCCTAAATGACCAGATGACCACTGGAAGGGAATCGGGGATGACCTCCCCTGACTCCCCCAGTGGTCACTAACCCCCTCCCACCACAAAAAATGAAGTTTCTCAACTTTTTATTTTCACCCTCAAATGTCATACCCAGCTCCCTGACAGCAGTATGCAGGTCACTGGAGGAGTTGTTAGGGGGTGCAGTGGACTTCAGGCAGGTGGACCCAGGCCCATCCCCCCTACCTGTTACAATTGTGCTGCTTAATGCTTATTAGTCGTCCAACCCCCCCAAACCCACTGTACCCACATGTAGGTGCCCCCCTTCACCCCTTAGGGCTATAGTAATGGTGTAGACTTGTGGGCAGTGGGTTTTGAGGGGGATTTGGGGGGCTCAACACACAAGGGAAGGGTGCTATGCACCTGGGAGCTCTTTTACTTTTTTTTTTTTGTTTTTGTAAAAGTGCCCCCTAGGGTGCCCGGTTGGTGTCCTGGCATGTGAGGGGGACCAGTGCACTACGAATTCTGGCCCCTCCCACGAACAAATGCCTTGGATTTATTCGTTTTTGAGCTGGGCGCTTTCATTTTCCGTTATCGCTGAAAAACAAAAACGCCCAGCTCACACATTGTTGAATAAAACATGGGCGTCTATTTTTTCCCAAAATACGGTTCGGTCCACCCCTTCACGGACCCGTTCTTGGAGATAAACGCCCATGGAGATAGGCGTTTTCGTTCAATTATGCCCCTCTATCTCATCTACTTGATTATTTGTCACTGTTTGATGATGTATTTAGGTGAAACTACTCGGTCTCTGTATGTATGTTTGATAGAACAGAAGAGCTGCCTTAGAAGACAAAGAGAGGCACCTATTGTACAACACTGTTTAGAACATGGACATGCTTTTTCATCATTGCAGGTTTGTGTTATCGATCATGTATCAGAGGGATTCCACGATCGATTAAAGTTGTTACTACAAAGGGAGCAATATTGGATCTTTACTCTTAAAACTGAAGAGCTGCACGGGTTAAATCTCAGAATGGATTGGAAAAACATTTTTTTTGAAAAAAGTCCGGGATGCTATTTTGTATGTCTTAAAATCTGAAAGTTTTATTGTCTTTCATTTGGTACTGGGTTTTCCATTCAATATCGTTCTTCATACATTTTTTGAGTAAGGTTAACTTTCCCGTGTGAAGATCGGAAGTAACATTTTGAGTGACATCATGATTGAAGCTCTTAAGGAAATGATTCTGCAGCCATGTTTGAAGGATCCCAGTAACATGAAGATGGTTTGTGCTTTAATTAACTGCCAAGCACTTTTGCATTTTCTAACGATATTGTTACTAATTGTTGATTTTTGGATCTTTTGGTTTTCACATATATTTTTGTTCACTTTTGCTCACTTGAGGTTGTTGTATTTATATTATTTTTTATATTTTTTGTAGATTGGTTGTTCATACCTAGAGAAGCTGATTATAGCGAAACTCTGGCCACAGTCGGTGTGATTGCCTTTATATACACTTTTGAATCTTCAGCTAAGTTAAAAGCTAACTGTTGCTTTTTACTTTTGTTTGCCACGTTTTTGGGTGGATCCATTTAAATTGAACATTCGAGTTTTAACAAAATTTTGTATGAAAGGGTTTTTTTAATGCCAACGAAGAAATTTGACCCTGCTTAAGTACTTTCTATCCAGTAAGTGTTTATTTTTTGGAGGCACTTTTTCCCTTTCTTCCTTTTTTGTACTCCATAGGAATATAGTGTTGAAATAGTATTTTGCACATTGTATGAGAGAGTTTTTTATTGTGATTATATATACTCTTTATTACTGAACCAGAGGTACTTTGTCATCGGCATGGATCGTGGAATGTGGAGTACCACAAGGTTCTCCTATTTCGCAGTTGCTGTTTAATATACTGATGGCACCATTGGGTCACTTGTTAGAATCCAGTGGTTTCAAGGCTTTCATCTATGCAGATGATGTCACCTCTGTATTCTTTCATTAATGACATTTTGAATGTATTGGAGGATGCCAAGCGTGCATTAGATTTAATGGAATCCTAGGTTAAGGCCCTTAATCTGATGTTAAATGGAGACAAAACAAAATTTTTGATGATTTTCATGTCCATTTAAACCTATTTCATGTAATAAATTTTGTATTGATCAAAAATAATTTCAATTCGATGTTAACATCAAATTCTTTGGAATAACTCTTGATCTACATTTGTCATTTGAGACACAAATATCGGTATTTGTATCAAAAGTATTTCGATCACTCTGGTAGTTATGAAGGCTAAGACCTTATTTTTCAAAGTTCGTATTTTGCAATGTGGTCCAGAGTTTTGTGATGTCTCAGATTAAAGTAACGCTGTTTATAGCAGATGCAAGGATACTGTGTTATAAAAATTACAAACACAGAACAGAGCTGCACATTTAATCTGTTGAGCATCATGATATGATCATGTTACCCCTCTGTTACCATCTTTGCATTGGTTGCCAATCCAAGCTAGGTTTATTTTTAAGGCCTGTGTGTTCGTTTATCAGATTCTCTATGGACTGTCTCCGAGCTACATGCTGTCCTTGATAGAGCTACCTATGCTTAATGCCTTTGAACATTATCTTATCCTCCTTTTGCCAGGCTGTAAAGGACTGGTATATAAATTACTACTACTACTTATCATTTCTAAAGCGCTACTAGACGTACGCAGCGCTGTACACTTGAACATGAAGAGACAGTCCCTGCTTGACAGAGCTTACAATCTAATTACCGTGTTTCCCCGATAATAAGACACTGTCTTATATTTATTTTTCCTCCCCAAAACGCGCTAGGTCTTATTTTCTGGGAAACATCGGTCGCCGGGCCCCCCCTCCGTCGCTCCCGGAACTAACCTGAAGCTCCTTTCACCTTCGCAAGTTCGGATTCGGATTTGAAGCAGCAGCGCAGCAGGGCAGACCTCTCCTTCCTTCCGTGTCCCACCCTCGCCTGACGTAACGTAACGTCAGGCGAGGGCGGGACACGGAAGGAAGGAGAGGTCTGCCCTGCTGCGCTGCTGCTTCGAATCCGAACTTGCGAAGGTGGGAGGAGCTTCAGGTTAGTTCTGGGAGCAACGGAGGGGGGGCCCGGCGACCTCGGGTGGGGGTGGGGCGACCTCGGGTGGCTCTCGGCGGCCCTGCTTAAAAAAAAGTTTGGTAGGTCTTACTTTTGAGGGGATGTCTTATATTTTAAATTTGCAGGAAAACCCCGGTAGGTCTTATTTTCGGGGTAGGTCCTATTTTCGGGGAAACATGGTAGGACAGACAGACAGAACAAACAAGAGATAAGGGAATATTAAAGTGAGGATGATAAAATAAGGGTTCTGAACAAAGTGAATAAGGGTTAGGAGTTAAAAGCAGCATCAAAAAGATGGGCTTTTAGCTTAGATTTGAAGACGGCCAGAGATGGAGCTTGACGTACCGGCTCAGGAAGTCTATTCCAGGCATATGGTGCAGCAAGATAAAAGGAACGGAGTCTGGAGTTAGCAGTGGAGGAGAAGGGTGCAGATAAGAGAGATTTACCCAGTGAACAGAGTTCCCGGGGAGGAATGTAGGGAGAGATGAGAGAGGTACTGAGGAGCTGCAGAGTGAATGCACTTATAGGTCAATAAGAGGAGTTTGAACTGTATGCAGAAACGGATAGGAAGCCAGTGAAGTGACTTGAGGAGAGGGCTAATATGAGCATAACGACACTGGCGGAATATTAGTCGTGCAGCAGAATTTTGAACATATTGAAGAGGAGAGAGATGGCTAAGTGGGAGACTGTAAGAAGCAAGTTGCAATAGGCTAAGCGAGAGGTGATAAGAGTGTGGATGAGGGCTCTGGTAGTGTGCTCAGAAAGGAAAGGGCAAATTTTGCTGATAATATAGAGAAAGAAACGACAGGTTTTAGCAGTCTGCTGAATATGTGCAGAGAAGGAGAGGGAGGAGTCGAAGATGACCCCAAGGTTACGAGCTGATGAGACAGGAAGGATGAGAGTGTTATCCACAGAAATAGAGAATGGGGGAGGAAGAGAGGTTGGTTTAGGGGGAAATATGAGAAGCTCAGTCTTGGTCATGTTTAGTTTCAGATGGCGCTGAGACATCCAGGCAGCAATGTCAGACAGGCAGGCTGATACTTTGGCCTGGATTCCTGCTGAGATTTTTGGTGTGGAGAGGTAGATCTGGGAGTCATCAGTATAAAGATGATACTGAAAACCATGGGATGAGATCAGAGTACCAAGGGAAGAAGTATAGATGGAGAAAAGAAGAGGTCCCAGGACAGATCCCTGAGGTACACAAACTGACATTGGGATAGAAGTAGAGGAGGATCCACTAGAGTATACGCTAAAGGTACGCTGGGAGAGATAAGAAGAAAACCAGGAAAGAACAGAGCCCTGAAATCCAAGTGAGGACAGCGTATCAAGGAGTAGGCTATGATCAACAGTGTCAAAAGCAGCAGATAGATCAAGAAGGATGAGGATAGAATAGAGACCTTTGGATCTGGCCAGGAACAAATCATTGGAGACTTTAGCAAGTGCTGTTTCAGTTGAATGAAGGGGGCGAAAGCCAGATAAATCAGTGCATGCTGCTGGCTTTCAGTACAGTGAGACTAAATGGTGGAATGCCTTATCTAAGAACATTCGTTCTGATAAGTCTCATGAGAGATATCAGAGAAAATTAAAAACTCTTGTTTCAGAAGCATCACTCACTGGACATACGATGACAGAGTTGCTTCATGTTCTCTTTTTAGGATTGTAACATAGTATGATATTTCAGTGTTATAATACCATCAAATACATACCATTAGAATAAAATTATATAACTTTTGTAAGCCACATAGAACAAGGGGCCCAGTTTACTAAAGTGCGCTAGTGTTTTTAGCGTTCTCTAAATGCTAGAAACGCCCATATATTCCTTTCAATGTCTTTAGTGTTTAGCGTGCGCTAAAAATGCTAGCGCGCCCTTAGCACAGCTTAGTAAACAGGGCCCTAGATATCTGAAAATTTTTGGGATATAAATATAATAAAATGAAAAAAGAAAAAAGATGTAATAACTATTTCACTTCTTATATTATTATTATTTATTATTTATTGCATTTGTATCCCACATTTTCCCACCTATTTGCAGGCTCAATGTGGCTTACATAATGTTGTTAATGTCATTACAAGATATCAGATACAGTTAGTATTGTGCAGAGATTAAGTAGGGAAGAGAGAAGAAAGGAAAACTCCAGAAGGCATTGAAAAGACTTTGAAGGAGAGATTTAAGGACCTGAATATTTATACCCTGGAAAGGAGGAGGGATATGGGATATACAATACAGATGTTTAAATATTTGAATAGTATTATTGCAGAAAAAGTGAACATTTCCAAAGGAAAGGATTATAGAACTGGGGGACATGATAGCTGTGGGAGATAGATTCAAGAACAGTGAGCAGCAAGCATCGAGAAACATTTTTTCTTGAAAAGGGTGATGAAGGCATTATGTCCTCTTGGAGAAGTAGATGGAGATGAAAAAAGTGATGGGATTTAAAAAGAGTGGGATATTCAGAAAATGCCTAAAAGGCAAAAGAATGGGAACTAAACATTGAGCACCTCAGATAGTGCTGGTGCAAAGTTATTAGGTTTCGTAGGCCTTCCTCAATTAACTTCAAGGCCCTTGGTAATCACTGTAAGATTTTGGTAAACTCATCAGTTATAATCACTTCCATGCCATTCCTCCCAGAACAATCCTGTAAAAATGCATAATTAGACAATTAATTTTAGTAATAAGCTTTATTTAGTATATACCAAATGAGGCAGAGGCCGACCGAAACTAAAAGTGTAACCCAAACCATCTTAACAATTTCCGCTGAAACCGAAACTACAGCTGAAACTTATCGCCTGGTCTTGGCCAAAACCAAAACCTAAAAATTGGTTGCGTGAGTGTGAACCAAGGATGTCTCAACAAATCTGGCATATTTAAGGCTCATTTGTGAAAGAAAAGGGTGTCCAGAAAGCGACACAAAAGGCACATGGGCGTCCCCGTGAAATAAGGTCGCCCAAATCTAATAATTGAAACAGCCGTAAGGGGTATGGTAAGGGGGGGAGAGGCTGCCCACCCAGCTTCCCCCCCCCCCCCTTACCATACAGCCATGCAGTTTGGAAGGAAGGAAGGACCTTCTGAATGGCCATACTTATGACACATATGTACCAAAGTTTCTCTGTCACAGTTCACCTGTCATGCCAACCCAGGTTGCTGCCTCCTCTCACATCAACTCCAGCATTTTATAATTTGTAGTGCACAAAGTAGAGACACATACCCTGTTATATGAAAAATATGAAATTGTGTATTTAACTAAATGAAAAAAAAAATAACTATTTACAACCCCCCCCCCCCCCCAAAGTCTTTCAGGGGAGGCCACATCCTCCTTCCTGCATGGCCTGGTGCAGCAGGCTAATGAGCAGCACCAGGAACAGCCTCTGTGCCCTGAAGTGCTGCTCGTTAGCCTGCCGCATCGTCAACACCTCCTGCAGCAACTGTTTTGGCTATTCACCAGTTGCAGGAGGCGCAGTGCTGGGGATGGGATATAGAGGGCAGGTGGTGTTGGGCCCTCATCCCCATCAAGGGGAGGCATGTCATGCCAGGGGCCTGGCCCTTCTGTTGTTGTTGCTGCTGCCGCCTCCACCTCCTCTTCCACCACTGGTGCTGCCTCCTCCTCTTCCACCACTGGTGCTGCCTCAGCCGCCTCCTCCTCCTGCTGCTGGCGCCTTGTGTATGTAAAAGGATTGTCCTTGAGATCAGCACATTCAACATGGCTTGCATAGTGCAGGAGCTGGCTGGCTGGCATGAGGCAGGAATGGGGAAAGGTGGGGTCAGTTGTGAGCCCTGGCCTAGACACATGGGGTGTGAGATGCATGAGATGACATGACAGGGAACCCTGGAAGCTGGTCTGAAAAAAGGAGTACACAAGATGTGTTGGCAGGGCACACTCTCATTCCTCAGCAGCATGTTAGCATTTTGAGTTGTGACTATGGTTGGATGACCAATTTTTTTATTTGGGGGGGGGGAGGAGGAGGAGAGGGGAGGAAGCAGTATTTCTTTACATTACTTTGAAATTATGCTATGACATCCACTAAGAGCAGGACATCAGGCAAGAATACCATGAAAGAGTATCCACCCCAGAAAGGGGGATACAGAAGTGAGGCATGTCATCTCATTCATCTCAGAGGAGGTTAGTTGGAAGTTACAGCCACACTCATGGGAGGGTAGCTGCAACCTCAGGCCTTGATCTGGGACAGAGGTGTTATGATTTACTAGTTGCCTATTAGCCACGTGGAAACTGAACATGAAATTTGCAGTTTTCAATAAATACATTTACAAAGGACTACAGGTGCCCTGTTTATAATGCTTACTTCGAGCCTTGAGGTGCCGTTGCACGCTCCAGATAAGGCCAGGGTTGTCCCTCCGTATCCGGTGGTACCTCCGCCTCAGGGACTCTAAATCCCTGCGTATACCACAGCGTCTGCAAGATACAATTTTGTACACCAGGAGTCAGGGGATGGCCCTTCTTGCCTTCACAACACAAATTCATTTGGCAGCCAAATTGTAGAGACACACAACACCTATGATTTGGGGAGGGGTGGGGGGAACACTACATTGATACAGGTTATGTCATTGAGGTGGACATGAGGACAGAGAGTACCGTTTATGTGCAGTATTGTAAGGCTGTGGGAATGGCTTTCCTTTCTAGAACATAGGTTCTATTAATGAATGTGCATGTGCACATATCACTGATTACCCTTGAATGCAGACTACAGTTAGTGCTTATATTGCTGAGGGAGCTCTTAAATGTGGTGCTACAGGAGGGGGACCTGATAGCCCAGGACCAGTTGGGGGGTGAAAAAAAGCAGTTACCTTTCCAACCTCCCTCTTATATGTGTCCATGCTCGAATAGACACAGTCCTGGGGGGCAGATGGTGGTGGTACATAAATAGCCTGCGATGGTACCTCAGGCACAGTTGCACCAGGAGCAGACTCTCAGCGATGCTGAAGTTTGGCTTACGTCTGAGAGACATGTTTCTCAGTGAATAACTGCTGGAAAACGTGCATCGCCTTATATGGACGCCCATGCATGATAGACATTCTTACGTGCACACTTCCATATATGGACGGGTCAGCACGTGGACGACCATGACGCATGGACGTCCATAACGTGCATGGACCATCGTCACGCGTGCGGAGCCTTATATGGATGAGTACGTGTTCACACGTGTGGAACCTTCCTTATATGGATCATTATCAAGTGTGCGAACCTCTTCATATATACACAATAAAGTATGTATGTTCCTTATATTTTTCATAGCTCCATGTTCCGCAAGTACAGCACATGTAGTTGTTCACATCCAGGTACGGGAAATATGAGGAACATATGTTTCTCACAGAAGTGCCAAAGGATGTCCCTCTTACAGGCCCGCCGTCTTTCAGCAGGCTTAGTAAGATGGACGTCCTTCTGCAGTTCTGTGAGAAACACGTCTTTGTTACTGGACTTTGCACTTATGAATGTTCCTATTTCCCGTACCTGAATGTGTGCAACTACATGCGCTGTACTTGTGGAACAACCAGGTACATCAGAGAAGTCCAAAGTATAGTAATAAGGACGTCTTTCTCGTAGAACCGCTGAAGGACCTTTTGTTGGGGACGTCGTTTGGCGGTTCTGGAAGATGGGCGTCCCTTTTACTATACTTTGGTCATCCCTGATTTGGGCGTTTCGCACTTCGATAATGGAATGTCTAAGGACGTCCATACTATTTTTTGATTATACCTACCTGATTTTGGCCGACTTTGTGAGGGCGTCCTCATTCATACTTGGATGACCTTTCGAAAATGCCCCTCTTTGGTTCCCAAGTCAATGGAGATGTAGTTAAACATCCTCTGAGAGAGGAACTTTGAGAGATCATGTAAAAAAAAATGATTACCAGCTTTTTATTCTTTTATTCTATTTTATTTTGGTTTTTCTATTCCGCAATTATCCCAAAAGTTCAATGCAAATGACATAATAAAGAAGTACTCTAGTCAAGGAGAGTAGCAAGAGTTCATACAATTCAGTAAACAAAATCAACAAGTTTCAACTTCAAATAGATGAGTTTTCAAGGCCTTTCTGGACAGATATGAATCAATTTGCTTTATTTGAATAGGTAACTGATTCCAAATTGACGTGCCCTGATAGGCAAAAGTAATCTCTAAGAGATTTTTATGATGACTGTTTCTCATTGAAGGATAATTAAGTTTCATATGATGAGTCAGCTGAGTAGATGTAAAAGATCTTGGAATGTTCAAACTATACACCAGTTTCTCAGAGGCCAGGCCATATAGAGGGGCATTTTCGAAAGAAATGTCTAAGTTGGAATTTGGACATCTTTGTAAAATGACCAAATTCGGAGGCAGGGAAAAGGTCATTTTCAAAAAAAGATGGGCGTCCATCTTTGTTGTCAAAAATACCATGGACAGCCTTGGGTTTGGACGTCTTTGATTTTCAGCCATTTTTGAAGGCAAAGACGTCCAAAACAGAGGAGGAGTGGTTTAATGGTTAGTGCAGCGGGCTTTGATCCTGGCAACATGGGTTCAATTCCCACTGCTGCTCCTTGTGACTTTGGGCAAGTCAAATGCACAAGGGGCATTTTTGGATATGACATCTAAATCAGAATTTGGACGTTTTTTTTGTAAAATGTCCAAAATCAGAACAGGTCCAAGACAACACAAGGGCAGACGGTCTGCAAACTCCAAGTCATTAAAAATTAGCTTAATATATCTATCCTCAATAATAACTAACATACAGAAAAAAGAAAAATAATGAAATAAGTAATCCTAAACTGCATGCATGGTAATTATGAATACAGTGGTGGAAATAAGTATTTGATCCCTTGCTGATTTTGTAAGTTTGCCCACTGACAAAGACATGAGCAGCCCATAATTGAAGGGTAGGTTATTGGTAACAGTGAGAGATAGCACATCACAAATTAAATCCGGAAAATCACATTGTGGAAAGTATATGAATTTATTTGCATTCTGCAGAGGGAAATAAGTATTTAATCCCTCTGGCAAACAAGACCTAATACTTGGTGGCAAAACCCTTGTTGGCAAGCACAGCGGTCAGACGTCTTCTGTAGTTGATGATGAGGTTTGCACACATGTCAGGAGGAATTTTGGTCCACTTCTCTTTGCAGATCATCTCTAAATCATTAAGAGTTCTGGGCTGTCGCTTGGCAACTCGCAGCTTCAGCTCCCTCCATAAGTTTTCAATGGGATTAAGGTCTGGTGACTGGCTAGGCCACTCCATGACCCTAATGTGCTTCTTCCTGAGCCACTCCTTTGTTGCCTTGGCTGTATGTTTTGGGTCATTGTCGTGCTGGAAGACCCAGCCACGACCCATTTTTAAGGCCCTGGCGGAGGGAAGGAGGTTGTCACTCAGAATTGTACGGTACATGGCCCCATCCATTCTCCCATTGATGCGGTGAAGTAGTCCTGTGCCCTTAGCAGAGAAACACCCCCAAAACATAACATTTCCACCTCCATGCTTGACAGTGGGGACGGTGTTCTTTGGGTCATAGGCAGCATTTCTCTTCCTCCAAACACGGCGAGTTGAGTTCATGCCAAAGAGCTCAATTTTTGTCTCATCTGACCACAGCACCTTCTCCCAATCACTCTCGGCATCATCCAGGTGTTCACTGGCAAACTTCAGACGGGCCGTCACATGTGCCTTCCGGAGCAGGGGGACCTTGCGGGCACTGCAGGATTGCAATCCGTTATGTCGTAATGTGTTACCAATGGTTTTCGTGGTGACAGTGGTCCCAGCTGCCTTGAGATCATTGACAAGTTCCCCCCTTGTAGTTGTAGGCTGATTTCTAACCTTCCTCATGATCAAGGATACCCCACGAGGTGAGATTTTGCGTGGAGCCCCAGATCTTTGTCGATTGACAGTCATTTTGTACTTCTTCCATTTTCTTACTATGGCACCAACAGTTGTCTCCTTCTCGCCCAGCGTCTTACTGATGGTTTTGTAGCCCATTCCAGCCTTGTGCAGGTGTATGATCTTGTCCCTGACATCCTTAGACAGCTCCTTGCTCTTGGCCATTTTGTAGAGGTTAGAGTCTGACTGATTCACTGAGTCTGTGGACAGGTGTCTTTCATACAGGTGACCATTGCCGACAGCTGTCTGTCATGCAGGTAACGAGTTGATTTGGAGCATCTACCTGGTCTGTAGGGGCCAGATCTCTTACTGGTTGGTGGGGGATCAAATACTTATTTCCCTCTGCAGAATGCAAATAAATTCATATACTTTCCACAATGTGATTTTCCGGATTTAATTTGTGATGTGCTATCTCTCACTGTTACCAATAACCTACCCTTCAATTATGGGCTGCTCATGTCTTTGTCAGTGGGCAAACTTACAAAATCAGCAAGGGATCAAATACTTATTTCCACCACTGTAATTGATATGTTCACAATATGTATAGATAAATACATAAAAATGCATAACCGGTTTATAATCAATAAAAGATAACTTGAAACATCTATCCTCTCTAATGACTTAAATAAGATGGACTTCTATCCTCAATGAAAAGTAAATCATATAATATATTAAGCAAAATTAAAAACAATATATGAATAAAATCAAAGTAAAATCAAAGACACCCACCTACACAATAATCCTTCACTATTGAAATATAATGATGATAACAAGGAAAACGACTGTAACTGACAGAAAAACAAAAAACACACTCTCTCTCTCTCTCACAGTCAATGTCTTTCTCTCTCTCACTCTCACACACTCTGTCTCACACTGTATCACATTCACTCTGTGTCACACAGTCACTCACACACTCTCTTGGTCTCATACATTCAGTCTCAGAGAGTCTGTGTCTCGCACGCACTGTATCTGTGTGAAACACACTCTCTCTCACACTGTGTCTCACATACGCACTTGCATACACTCTCATTCTCACACACACACTCTCTCTCACACAGACACACTCGCACCCGGACTCACTCCCTCTATCTCACACACACACACACTCGCACATTCACTCTCTCTCTCACACACACACACAGTCACTCTCACATACACTCTCTCAAACATACAAACTCCGAGGTAAACCTTGCTAGCGCCCGTTTCATTTGTGTCAGAAACGGGCCTTTTTTACTAGTCTCTAAATAATAAAAGGCACCTCCAACGTTCTGAAGCCTCAAGCCGGAAATTGAGGCGCCAGAGATATCCGGTTTGCCCTGAGTGTCTGGCCTGCCCTCGCGTCATAACGTCGAGGGCGGCGCTATGACAATCGGCCAAACGCCATCTCCCTGACCCTCGGTGGATATTTCCCACCTCCGGAGGACTAACATTGCCCGCACAACGTCGCAGAGAGGCAGGCGGGGACGTAAGCATCGGCGACACGTGATCTCACTCCCCTTGCCCCTCAGCAGCCATTTCCCAACTTCGCAGGACTCCCATCGCCCCGGGCCCGCACAAACTCGGAGACACGGAGGGAGTGACGCAGGCAGGCAGCCTGAACGTTGGACACACGCAGGGAGCCAGCCTGCCTGCCTGAACGTGCCAGGAAGGGAGACAGCTTCAGTCGGAGGGAGCGCCACGACCCTGAAAGGCACTGGAAGGGGGGGCACTCGAACCTCAACCTGCGAGGAGAGAAGGGGGGGCACTCGAACCTCAACCTGCGAGGAGGGAAGGGGGAAAAACGCCGGCAGACGGCGGGACCACCATCCTGAAAGCCCAAGGGAGGCGGGGCCAACACCCTGAAGCTGGGATTCCCTCTCACACACACACACTCACATTCTCACACAAACACGCCACACACACTCTCACTCTGTCACACTCACACATTCACTCTCTCTCACACACACTCTCTCAAACACACACTACGATACAGAAAAACGCCGCCACAGGGCCCACGATCCTGCAGGCCGGGGGGGGGGGGGGCGCCACGACCCTGAGGCTGGGAGGGGGAGGGGGACGAGATGGATATGGGAAAAGGAAACAGGGGGGGAGCGGGAAGGATGCCAACACATGCAGGGGGGGACCCCTGTGGCACACTCTCTGTCTCGAACACACACTCTCACACAGACAGTCTCACTCTCTCACACACACACACACACAGTCGCAAATTCACTCTGTCTCTCACTGTCAAACATACACACTTCCATGAAAACCTTGCTAGCGCCCGTTTCATTCCTCTCAGAAACGGGCCTTTTTTACTAGTTGTTATATAATTTCCCTGTTAACACTATAAGCTGACCAGTTCTTGAAAACAATCACTGCAGGTTCCTTTCTCATAGAATCTAGCTTCTGCATACCACAAATTTGACTAAAGTGCTGCATCTTCATCATACCCAACAGAGCCTGGAAATTCTTTAGAATCACCCAAATAGTATCCAAGCCAGAATATATATAACTAGCCGTTAAGCCCGTTAAAACGGGCAAGTATTGGTATGCTCTATTTTGATGTATAACTCCCTCCCTCCCTCCCCTCGGCTCCCCGCCCTTCCTCCTTCCCTCCCTCCCAGCTCCAAGGCCCGATTCCCTCCCAGCTCCATGGGCCCCCCCTCCGTCCCTCCCAGCCAGCTGCAAGGCCCCCCTCTGTACATCCCTCCCAGCTCCAAGGCCCCCCTACTTCTGACCTCCTATGTCCAGCATCCTCCCTCCTTCCCTGCCAGCTTCAAGGCCCCCAGTCTTTCCCTCCCTCCCTAGCTCCAAGGCCCCATTCCCTCCCCTCCCAGCTCCAAGGCCCTCCGTCCCTCCCCTCCCTCGCAGCTCCAAGGCCCCCTCCTCCTTCTGAGCATTTATCCTGCCTTCCCCTCCCCCCCCGAGGTCGCTGTTGTCGCCGCTACCGCTCCCCCCCCCCGAGGCGCCACCGGCCCCTCCCTCCCAGCTCCAAGGCCCGATTCCCTCCCAGCTCCAAGGGCCCCCCTCCATCCCTCCCAGCCAGCTGCAAGGCCCCCCTCTGTACATCCCTCCCAGCTCCAAGGCCCCCCTACTTCTGACCTCCCATGTCCAGCATCCTCCCTCCTTCCCTGCCAGCTTCAAGGCCCCCAGTCTCTCCCTCCCTCCTAGCTCCAAGGCCCCATTCCCTCCCCTCCCAGCTCCAAGGCCCCCCGTCCGAGCCAGCTCCAAGGCCCCCCTCCGTCCCTCCCCTCCCTCGCAGCTCCAAGGCCCCCCTCCTCCTTCTGAGCATTTCTCCTGCCTTCCCCTCCCCCCCCCGAGGTCGCTGTTGTCGCCGCTACCGCTCCCCCCCCGAGGTTGCCACCGGCCCCTCCCTCCCAGCTCCAAGGCCCGATTCCCTCCCAGCTCCAAGGGCCCCCCCTCCATCCCTCCCAGCCAGCTGCAAGGCCCCCCTCTGTACATCCCTCCCAGCTCCAAGGCCCCCCTACTTCTGACCTCCCATGTCCAGCATCCTCCCTCCTTCTCTGCCAGCTTCAAGGCCCCCAGTCTCTCCCTCCCTCCTAGCTCCAAGGCCCCATTCCCTCCCCTCCCAGCTCCAAGGCCCCCCCGTCCAAGCCAGCTCCAAGGCCCCCTCCGTCCCTCCCTTCCCCTCCCTCGCAGCTCCAAGGCCCCCCTCCTCCTTCTGAGCATTTCTCCTGCCTTCCCCTCCCCCCCCCCAGGTCGCTGTTGTCGCCGCTACCGCTCCCCCCCCCCCGAGGTCGCCACTGGCCCCTCCCTCCCAGCTCCAAGGCCCGATTCCCTCCCAGCTCCAAGGGCACCCCCTCCATCCCTCCCAGCCAGCTGCAAGGCCCCCCCTCCTCCTTCTGAGCATTTCTCCTGCCTTCCCCTCCCCCCCCGAGGTCGCTGCTATCGCCCCTCCCCCCCCCCGAGGTCGCCGCTACCGTTCCCCCCCCCCCCCCCCCGAGATCGCCACCGGCCCCCTCCACCCGGGCCCTCTGTTCTACATTTAACTTACAGCGCCGAAACCGCAGGCAGATCAGCTCCGTCGGCCTTCCTTCTCTGCCTGTGTCCCGCCCTCGTGTGACGTAACGTCAGCGAGGGCGGGGCACACAGGCTGGGAAGGAAGGCCGACGGGAGCTGATCTGCCTGCGGTTTCGGCGCTGTAAGTTAAATGTAGAACAGAGGGCCTGGCCTGGTGGAGGGGGTTGGCTGCGACCTTGGGGGGGGGGGGGACGGCAGCGGCGACCTCCGGGGGGGGGGGGGGGTAGCGGTACCATTAGCGGCAGCGTCGACGGTCCGTGTGGCAGTGACTGCACTCCTCCTCAGCGCAGAGTTTCCCTCTCTGTTCCGTCATCACGTCTTGACGTGGGGGCGGGACAGAGAGGGAAGTCTCTACTGCGCATTTGCAGGTGAGTCGGTCACTTGCCATTTATAGGTTTGATAATTTAACTTAAATAATGAAAGACCACATTTTACCGCCAAGCAAAATAGCCTCTGTACACATGAATCTCAGCTAAAGAAAACTGAAACTAAAAGCCACAATGCTTTTACAATGGCTGACTCTGTGCCACATTTGTCATATCTTCTCAGAAAGGGTAATTCCTAAGGAGCTTATAATCTCAAATTTACAGACTTAAAATCCTGTAAAACTTTTGTATTAAAGGCATTTATTTGGAGCACTCTATTTACTGTGTAAACTACTATGCAAGATCATCTCTTTCTTTTTTTCTTTCTCTCTCTCAAGAGTAATTCCACCCTAGAGCCTACAGGAGCGACTGGGGATCACTCCTGCCCTGACTATACACCTAGATCACCAGGCATTGTAAGATAGGCTCGAGCGGGGCACTTACAGGTGGGCAGGAGGGAGAGGCAACTCCTGGTTGGAGGGGGAGGGAGGGAGACAAACGGGACAAAGCACAATTTTTTGGCTTTCACCAAAAACACAGTTTTGGCCAAAACTGGACAGAAAAAGGATTTTAGGCCTATTTTGGCACCGTAACCTAAACTGAAATTCGGTCAGCCTCTAAAATGAAGGTAATTTCCAAAAGCCGTTCACCTGGTTAAATGGGCTGTTTAGAAACTCCTATTCTCCCTGTGTGTGAAAATATACAGTGATGGTTCTTTTGAGTTTGTGTGACTGTTAGAACTATTGATTTTCCTCTGCCACTGCTACCCAGTGTTTCCACCAGCCGCCTGCTAGATGCTGGGGAGTCAATCTGCATGTTCCTCACAGTATTCTCAAGGGGGACTCCCTGGTCCATTCTGATCCACTTGGGCCTCTGTTCCTCCTACTCAACCCTCCCATCAGCCACCTGCCAGATGTTGAGGAGTCTTGCAGCTCAACTGAGTATTCCTCCAAGCATTCTCCAAGGTGACTCCCAGGTCCACCTCGATCTACTCAGGCCTCCGCTCCTGCTACCCAACGCTCCAGCTGGTCAAATGCCAGGTGCTGTGATGCACGCCTAACAGTATGCATTACATTCCTTTTCCACAGGCTGTATTTTCCTTTCTCTTATTTCCAATGGCTCCACTATATATTCTGTTCTTGATGCTAACTCTTCCCAATCTTATTCCCCAGCTCAAATCGCTGCATACCTCAAGACCACATTGCCCACTTTCTGCTTTCATCACCTCACCATCCATTCTGTCTTTGGGGATTTTTATGTGGATGCTAAAGACCCTTCTGATTTTGCTTTAACATTCTCATTCAGTCTTCAACTGTGTCCACCAACTCTGCTCACCAGCAGGGCCACTGTCTTGTTCTTATTTTTTCTTTTCCAACTGTTCACTCTCTTCCCCTGATCATCATGTGGTAACTTTCACACTTAATCACATTTCCCCTCAGTCTTGTCAAGTCTCCACCAACACATTTAGGAATCTTCAGGCTATTGACCCTTGCACCCTCTCCTCCATTGCTTCATCTCTCTCTTACCTAACTCTGTCAGTGAGGCTGTTTCTTCCTATAATACTATTCTCTCCTCTGCTCTGGACTCTCTTGTTCCTCCCACTTCCCATTCTGTATGGCGTACCAAACCCTAGCTTTGGCTGAACTCCAGAATCTATCTACTTTCTAGTGTCCACATTGCTGCGTGCTTTTGACCAAAATCCCATGCTGACTTCATACATTTCAAATTCTTGCTGACCTCCTTCCAGTCTGCTCCTTTACTTGCCAAATGAGACTGTTACATCTATTTGACAAACTCTGAGCGCCAACCCTCATTGTCTCTTTGCCACGCTGAACTCTCACCTCAAAGTTCCTCTACCTCCAACTGCCCCCTCACTTTCTTCCCAAACTATTGCTGAGTACTTCCATGACAAGGTTTATAAGATTAACCTTGCGTTCTCCACCAAGTCAACTCCATATCTTCTTTTCCCCACCTCATTCTCTCAACCTTCATTCAACTCCTGACACTTTTTCTTCCTTTTCTCGAATCACTGAAGAGGAATCTGCAGATTTTCTTTCCTCCTCCAAACTCACTACCTGCTCTTGTGATACAGTTCCCACCCATCTACTCAGCACTATCTTGTCTAATAACATCTCTTCTATCTGTCATATCCTGACTCTTTCACTTTCCACTGCAACTATTCTGATGCCTTTAAACATGCTGTGGTTACACTACTCCTTAAAAAAGCCTTCACTGGACTTTACTGGCTCTTCCAACTATTGCCCCATCTTCTCCCTTTCTTTTCCAAGCTATTTGAACATGCTGTTCACCACCATTGTTTTGACTTTTTTTTTTTTAATCATATCAAGCTATTCTTGATCCACTACAATCTGGCTTTTGCCCTCTTCATTCTACAGAAACAGCCCTTGCTAAAGTCTCCAGTGACCTGTTCTGGCAAGGTCCAAGGGCCTGTATCCAATCCTTATCCTTCTCATTTTATCTGCTGCTTTTGACACTGTTGATCACCACCTACTCCTTGATATGCTGTCTTTACTTGGATTTTGTGGCTCTGTTCTGGCTTGGTTTTCTTCTTATCTCTCCCATTGCACTTTTAGTACATGTTCTGGTGGTTCCTCCTCCACTACTGTCCATCTGTTGGTGTACTTCAGGGCTTGGGGCCACTTCTTTTCTCTGTATACACTTATTCCCATGGTGCTCTGATCTCTTTCCATGTTTTTCAGTATCATCCTTATGCTGATGATTCCCAGATCTACCTCTCCATACCAGAAATTTCAGCAGGAATTACTTCATTGGCTCCCTATTCACTTCTGTATAAAGTTCAAACTCCTTTTATTGACTTATAAGTGCATTCATTATGCTGTTTCTCAGAATCTCTCCATTTTGATCTCTCCCTACATCCTTTCCCAGGAACTCCGTTCATCAGGTAAGTCTCTCCTATCTGTACCCTTTTCTTCCACTGACCACTCTAGATTATGTTCCTTTTATTTTTCTGTTTTTTTTAATGCCTGGAATAGATTTCCTGAGTTAGTATGTCAAGTTCCATCTCTGACCATAATCAAATCTAGGCTAAAGAAACACCCTTTTTGAGGCTGCTTTTAACTCTTGACCCTTATTCACCTGTTCACTACCCATGTCTGTTTTAATCATTCCCATGATAACTCCCAATCCCATATTTGTCCAGTTTGTCTGTTTTGAACAGATTGTAAGCTCTGTTGAGTAGATACTATCTTATATATGTTTTATGTACAGTGCTGCAGGGCTATAAAAGTGATAAATAGTATTAGTGACTACAAACATGCGTGGGATAAACACAAATGAATCCTGTTTAGTAGGAATGGTTCCGTGGAATCTTAGCGGAGATTTGGTGACGACGCCGGTAATTGGGAAACAAAACGGGAGCTGGGCAGACTTCTATGGTCTACGCCCTGATCGTGACTGAATAGATAGGGATGGGCTGGAGTGTAAATTTTAAGGGGCTTCGATGTTAGCTTCAGAACTTAGTACATAAACAGTACTGGGCAGACTTCTACGGTCTGTGCCCTGAGAAAGGCAAGGACAAATCAAACTAGGATATACATGTAAAGTATCACATACCATGTAAAATGAGTTTATCTTGTTGGGCAGACTGGATGGACCGTACAGGTCTTTATCTGCCGTCATTTACTATGTTAGTATGTAAGTGACCCCCTAGTCTTGCCTAATGGTTGCATCAGTCTTGTCCTCAGCTCAGGATAGCACTGAAATAGCATTTGTACTTCTTAAGGCTTATGGAGGTAAAGTGCATGGAGCAGCACTGCAGCTCCAAACAAAGGTATTGTAGGAGGTGAATGGAGTGCGTGGAATAGGATTTGTGACCTTAACCACCTTGCTGGGCAGACTGGATGCGCAGTTTCTGTATTTCTGCCATCATCTGGTATTTTAATGATATAAATACTTTGAGAGAAATCAGTGCCCCTATTTGGTCAGGTTTATGAAAGGGATATTTTCTTTCTGCAAAGAAGGAAAACATTTTAATTCCAGTCCATGAATTTTCTTCTTATGGATAGCAAACAGAATTGCAACAGAATTTAAGGGTTTAATAATGTAACCTCCAGTGGAATTTTTAAAATAATTATTAGTCGTAGTATAATTTTTAGTGATGGATTTTCTTTTTGTAATAAAGATATAGAAAGTAATATCTTGTTTGGGTGTACAAATAATAGGTGCAGGAAGCAAAGGATTTAGCAGTTTGTGATAAAAGTAGTGATTAAAATGAGCCTTTATGTACCAGCAGGGAAGAACTATTCTTAGCAGTGTTTTCCAATGAGTAGGTATTGCTTTTCTCTGTGGGTGCTGCATAACATGATATAGATGCAGTTTACAGAATTACGCTTCAACAATTGTTATTCAGACTACTTGTTATTATCATTATATGCAAGTAGTGCTGTGTTTAGTCAGCCAGCCAACAGCAGTCTCCTTTGCTTTATAAAGTGCTGCCAAACCTCCATCCAGCTGGGTCAGTGCATAGGAGTCAACATAAGAAATTGTCTATATTTCTCTGTAATTGCGCAGGTTGCTATTTCTCCGCTATGGAGAAACACAGAATGCGACTGAGTGGTGAGATGGTTGCAAGTCGGCGCATGTGGTCAGTTTAACCTTGTGGACGACCCTACTGTTCGACAACCAGATTTTAATCTCTCCTGTTGCTAGTGGTCTCTCTTAACCTGCTTCTGCACAGGAGAGGGTAATTGCAGAGTGTGTGTTAATAGTATGTTATAAAAAAAATCACGCTTAATGTTCCTATGCAAAACCCTGCTTGGTAGAAATGATGGTTTCAGGGTTTATGTGCCTTCAGTTTAAGGGTAGTAAAGACAAATGAAATGCTTTTGTGTAATTTAAACTTCTGTTGAAACATTTTGAGGCTTGCTATGATTCATACACAACTTTGCTACTACTCTTTAATGTAATAAAGAACAGTAGCAATTGAAATTGTACTTCAAAAGCAAAATAGAGAACTATATAAATTGTAATAATTACTATTCTGCAGTAATTTAATATGTTTATAAAAGATGTTTGTTAGCATTTGATATACCACCTTATCTGATACATAGGCTGAAGCATTTATAATTCAAAGATTTAGAATAGGAAGAAATGAACGCCATCCAAATAATAGCATAGGCTTATGACATACAAACACAAAGACATCCAAAAACAGGAACTCTTTAAGAGGTAAAGGCTCAGCATATCCAGGCACCTATATTACTATCCATCACCCAAGGGCTAGTTACCAAATACTAATTCAAAATTCATAAAGCTCCAAAATACTGTCATGAGTGCTTTTGGCCTTTGCTTGATGTGTAAATTAGCAGAAAGTCAGACATGGTAAGACACATACAGTAAATGACGGCAGATAAAGACCTGCATTTTTCATCCAGTTTGCCCAAGAAGGTAGCCAGAGTTGCACCTGCCACTCTGTGCAGATTACACTCCTTCATGATCAAATACTGGCATCAGAAACAGGGAAGTTGACAATTTGTCACCACACCTATCATCTATAGGCAGTTATATTTGCTGCCACAATACCATGCGAATGATACGAAGAGTGGTTTTTATTATTATGGCCTCAGTATAATCACATTCATTGTCAATACATGACTACACTAATAATCTAACTGTATTGCTAATTAACAACATTTTACTCACTAATGAAAATGTAAAACGTATGCTGGGGGGAGTGGCAAGATGGCGACCTGAAGCTTGCACGTTTAGCGGCCCCGCTGTCCTCTGAAGTTCTCTTCTTACTTAAATTTCTTCTTCGCAATAGCGATGCCCCATACCAAGAGGAAGGGGACGGCCAAAGGCCAACCGCCGATGGCCAGAACTTCGTCCCCTGTTCAGCAAACTTTGGACCGCTATGTGACGAGTCGCCCACAAACAGCCAGGTTAGTGAGGAGCGCCGATGAAGGAGCGTCGACTCTCTTGAGCTTGGAAACAACTCTATCGCTCCCGGAAATCAGCCCACCACCATGTCCTGTGAAGTATAGGAGTGAGTCTGGAGCACATGCTGAAACGGAGGTCGTTAGCAGCAAAATTCAGATTGGCGGGGCTACTCCTAAACCCGCAGGGGAAGCCAGCTTGGCGTTTTTGTCTCCCGTAGAGGTTACATTGAGTTCCATCTGGAAGGCGCTTCAGGATCTAATGGTGGCAGTAACTAAGTCTGCTCAGGATACAACTCTACTTGTGAGTAAAATGGATAGTTTAACTGAATCCTTTGAGAAAGTCAAAACTGAAACTTCAAATAAAAGTTCTACAGGTACAGGAAGAGATTAAGATTATGAATTCAACAATGGATGCTCTGGTAAGAGACAAATTCTTAATTCACCAGAAAATTGAACAAATGGAGAATTTTAATAGACGTTTAGTGTTAAGACTGTTGAACTTTCCTAGAGCTTCATTTATGACTCCTATAGATGTCTTCAAAAAATATTTAACAGAAAGTTTGAAAATTCCTTCTTCAGCTATTCCCCCTTGTAATAAAACATATTATTTAACAAATCGTGCTCAAAAGGGAGTGGAACCTGTTAATGTTGGGAATTTGCCTCAATCAATGGGAATTGGATCAGAGATTCAAGATTTGTTTGCGTTGCTGGAAGATTCATTGTCCAAAGTATCTACTCGAGGGACGCTTATTGTTTCGTTTGTATTTGAGCAGGACTTGAACTCAGTGATGAGATTATATTTCAAGTATGCCTCATTACCTTTTTGTGGTCAAAGAATATGGATTTTTCCAGACGTGACTAAAGCTACGCAAGATAGAAGGAAACAATTTCTGATACTAAGAGAGGAAACAAGGAAACTAGGTGCATCCTTTTTCTTAGCATATCCTTGCAAGTGTTTAGCATGTTTTCTAGGCAATAAATATGTTTTCTATGAACCGAATCAATTGCACACCTTTTTAGACATGAAGAAACTATCATAAATATCCCCCACTAATTATTCATTTAAATCATGGGGACTAATGATTTAAATGAATAATTAGTGGGGGATATTCAGGGTTAAACCATTTTCTTTTGTATAATTTTTTCATTAGATAACTGATCTCCTTGTCTTATCCCACTCCCCCCCCCCCCCCCCCAAAAAAAAAAAAGAAAAGAAAAATTGTGGTCTAAGAAAGAGAGTATTAAATTACCTGATTGTAATAATTTTCTTTACACTATTTTCTCTGTATTTCTTTGCAAGTTTATTTTATTGTAAAATTTAAAATGCTATAAATAAAAAAAACATGTATGCCACCCTAATTTCCAACCTTAAGATGTTTTCCCCCTTCCTTCTAGAGATTACACAGCACTTATAGAATGTGATCTAAAATACACATACTTGATCCTGGCATACTTGATCCTGACCTGTCTTTGCCATTTTGAGATAGACTGTAGAAGTTGTCATTGATCCCTACTCCAGCCCGTCCTGATCTCTCTGCCATTTTATTTATTTGTTAGGATTTATTTACCGCTTTGGAAGGAATTCACTCAAGGCAGTGTACAACAAGAACAACTCAAACATAAGCTATAGGCAATTACTACAGTTAAAATAAACAACAATACAAAGTATGGCATAATATGCTACATTACAGTGTCAACATAATACATAATAAAACATTTTAATAGACCATATAGGGTGTAAGCAAAGATGGAATGTATAGATAGATAAGGTAGAGTAACAGTAGTAAGAAAATAAGGTCAAATGAGGTCAGAGAAGTTTTGTTCCAAAATGTAGTCCTTTATGTATTACACTAGCAAGTTTATGTGAATTCTATCGACTGTACCATTGCCTGATGAGAACAGTCGACTTCAATGATAAAATATACACCATCTACAAGAAATAGAAAAAGATAAACTACCCTAAACAGTAGGCATTAAAAGATCCTGTGCACAAAACAAGCCAATTAGCTGACCTAATTATTCTTTTCTAGCACTTTGATTAGGGAAAGCTTTGCAGACAAAATAGGAATTGAGAAGGCCTCTGAGAGAGAGTTGATAAGGTTTTCAGTGGCTACCTATAGTTCAGTTGTAAAGATCTGGGTAAATTTATAAGAAAATGTTATATTCTAGTGCCTTACATTAGGGGCCCTGTTTACTAAGCTGCGCTAAGGGTGTGCTAGCATTTTTAGCATGTGCTAATGATTAGCACAGACTAAACATTACTCTGCGCAGGCTAAAAACACCCAGCTTAGTAAATAGGGCCTCAGGTTTTTAGATAATGATTATGCTTTACAATTATTCAAGTTCAAGATTTTATTTTATGGTAATGTTAATCTGCAGCATCTAATATAATCGTTGGTGCTCTTGTATTATACGAGTGTCATGTCCCCTACCTCAACGCAAGCAGCGTCCTCGAGCTGTGCGGGGTCCTGTCAAAATGCACACTTAACTGGCACTGCCTGAGCCATGTGTGTGTAGTCCTCTCTGGGTTTGTTCAGAGAGCGGTGGTTGCAGGCTCCTTAATTGCTTTGCTTCCATGCGCCTGTTTCTGCTCTCTCTCTCTCTCTCTCTCTGCCTGGCTTCCAGTCTCCTTGATTGCTTTGCTTCCACCCACCTGGGTCTGCTCTTCCTCTGCCTGGCTTCCCTTGCTTCTCTCCTATTGGTCTTCTGGTTCCTCCTTCCCCTGCTCTTGACCTTTGGCTGTGCCCCTTCTCCCTGCTGATGTCAGACGCCAGCACTTTTATCAGGTGAGCTCTCCCTGGACTCTATGCTTCGGCTTCTACTTTGGTAGGTGTTTCTAACTCTGCAGTCTGCTTCTTATCTACTGGCCCCTCGTTGCTGACTTTGCCTGTACCTGAATTACTCTTCTGCCTGTTACCTGCCTGCTGACCGTCGCCTGTACCTGGATTACTCTCTTGCCTGCCGCCTGCCTGCTGACCATCGCCTGTACCTGGATTACTCTCTTGCCTGCTGCCTGCCTGCTGACTTTCGCCTGTACCTGGATTACTCTCTTGACCTGCTGCCTGCCTGACCGATACATTCATCACCCCGCTTCCAGCCCCGTCCCGTAAGTCCTGCAGGCCGCCCGCACCTAGGTGCTCAACCTCTGGGGAACAGTGGTCAGCGCAGGTGAAACCCGGGGTTGTTCAACCACCAAGCAGAACCTGGTCCAAGTACCGGGCTCAGCAGTGCTCTACTTGGTACAAGAACTCACAAGCCTGACTAGGAGTTATAACTTTTACTGTATTATGTGTGGGACACAATTTTTGAAGTTGATATTTTTGCTTAAAATTGTTGCATATGCTTTATTGTATTTTATTTTGTGATACAATACACCTTGAGCTTACAGGGGGAAACATGGAATAAATGTGCTTAAATAAATGATTCACCTTTTGCTTAGACTACTGCAGTCTGCTCTTCTTACTGAGCTATCTCTCTGCATGAGGTTCTGTTAAAATTCTCTTATTTGACCAATCACCCACCAATTTTGCTACATATACATAACTTCTCAGGTAACTACATTGACTCCCTATTTGCTTCCACATACAGTTTAAACTTTTCATACTAAAAGTGCATTCATTCTGCAGCTCCATATGTACTTCTTATTAACTTCTCTGCCTCCTTCCTTGTGAACTGTATTGATTGAACAGAGTCATCTTATGTGTGCCTTTATGTTTCATTGCCAGCTCTTGGCTCCACAGTTTCCAACTTACTATGCTATACACCAGGAGTAGACTTGAGTTGGTGCACTGTGCTCTCTGATTTCAGGTCCAGTCTAAAACTCCTTCTTTCTGTGTCTGAATTTAAATCTTAAACCCTAGTTCTGGTCAGAGCCTTATTGAAAATTAGGAAGTTGCTAACGCGCCCATAGCACTGCTTAGTAAACAATAGGCGTTACAAATGTTCTAGAAAAGAAAGTGAACGTTGAGTGAGGTAATCACATTTGAAGATGATATAAAATTATGCTAAGTTGTTAAATCTCAAGTGAATTGTGAGAAATTGCAGGAGGATCTTGAAAGATTGGACATCCAAGTGGCAGATCCTTTTTAATATGGAAAAGAGCAAGATTCACTTTCATAGCTGCATGACATTGAGTTCCACGTTAGGAATAGGATCTAGGCATTGTCATGGACAATATGTTGAAACGCTCTACTCAGTGTGCAGGGGTGGCCAAAAAACCCCAAACAGAATGTTAGCAATTATTAGAAATGGAATGGAAAATAAAATGGAGAACATCATAATGCTTCTGTATCATTCTGCATCTTGAGTACTGTGTACAATTCTGGTTGTTGCATCTCAAATATGTAGCAGTATTAGAAAGGGAACACAGAAGAGTGCCCAAAATGATAAAGGGGATGCAACCATCTCCATTTGAGTAAAAGCTAGGTTAGGGCTTTTCAGCTTGAAGAAGGGACAGCTTAGCGGAGATATAGTAGAGATATAGTAGAGATATATAGAATTATGACTGGAATTGAATGGGTATATGCAAATCAATTGTTTACTTTTTCAAAAAGTACAAAGACTTTTTCTCTCTCGTCCCTGCTGTCCTGGAGCAACAATCTATTAATGGCTCATAGGGCTACCACAGCTGTGATGGATTCAGTGGCAGGCCTTAAATAGAATGAGGTTGTTCGTTACCATCCTAAGGCAATCAAAGGAGTTATATGGTTTGTCCAAGACCACGAGGAGCTGCTGTGGGATTTGAACATGAGTGCTTTAGTAAAAAGCTTTATAGCTGGGTTTAAAAAGATATGAGAGGAATACATTCTGGGATAGGGGAAGGAATAAGGCAAAAAATTATGCAATATTTACTGCAGGAAGCAATAGGAGAAGAAAACTGTCAACAGTCAAATAAAAATGTCTTAGAGGCATATTTTCAAAGCACTTTGGGAGGCTAAGTTCCATAGATTTCTATGGAACTTTGGGAGGCTAAGTGCTTTGAAAATGAGCCTCTTAGTCTCCCACTGGAAATGGCTAAAAGTCTGGAAAGGCATGACAAAAAAAGACAAGTTTTAGAGTAGCTTTAAGTTTCTTCAGTGATGGTTCATTCCAAATATCAGTTGGGAGTTGATTTCAAAGGGTAGGTACTACACATCCAAGTAGTGAATCCCTTGAGGAGATGGAGAGGAAAACTACTATAGTGAACCTTATGGACAATGAACATGATCTTAAATTAGATTCTGCTTTGAATGCGTAGTAATGTTGTTCAAAAAGAAAAGGTGACACATGATTGAATTTCTTTACATTATAGATCAATTTACAGTTTTTAGCTTATTTCAAACTTTGGAGAACCATCAAGGTGGTTTACAATAGTAGCATTATTGGAAAATAAAATAAGTACAACATCATAAACAAACTAGATAGCATAGAGGTAAAATTTTTCTTGTTGCAAAGTTACTCTGCTTAGCATGATGCAGTCTCCTGGCCCATATACCCTACAGAGCTCTGGAATAAATGTAGATTAATTTCAAGCAAACATGTTTATGAAAAGATAAGTCTTCAAGTCTCTCTCTTAAACGCTTGTTAGGAAGATTCCTGCTGTAAATAATTAGGTAGTTCCAAAGCGAAGTTCCTTTAACACTAAAAATGGACTGCCAACGTATCTAAATAGATATGCCTGAATGAAAGTATCATGAGAAGATTTTACTGACATTTTGAGATGAGCTTGATGTTGGTGTTTTGTATGAGTTGTAAACACCTCAATGAGTAAAGAGATACTTGTACCAGCAACACATTGTAGGTGTCCAGATATTTGAAAATGATGGAATGAATCAAGAGTTTCAAAAATTGAAGGATCTAAAAATGGTTTTAAGGACCTTATCTTCCATGGTGATGCCAATGACTTCTGCACCACTCGAGAAATGTGGCTTGAAAGATAAGTGGAGGAGTGGCCTAGTGGTTAGGGTGGTGGACTTTGGTCCTGGGGAACTGAGGAACTGAGTTCGATTCCCGGCACAGGCAGCTCCTTGTGACTCTGGGCAAGTCACTTAACCCTCCATTGCCTGCCACATTGAGTCTGCCATGAGTGGGAAAGCGCGGGGTACAAACGTAACAAAAAAAAAACACTCTGAAAGACAGGAGCTAATCTTTGATGGAATCACTACATTGTTTATTGAAAGTATGTGGTAGAGAGGAAGAACGGGAAATGAAAACCAAAAGCCTTTCATTTCATCTATGTTAGTTACAAACATTTTTTATAACCATGTAATCAAGTGACAAATACTAAAAAGTTTATGTTCAAGTTCTGTTTGAAAATCAGTACACCAACATTTAGAAGCCACAGAAGCTATATGTGTTCAGCATATAAACATGAAGCCCCAATGTTTGAGCAAAGTGTGCAAGTGGAGCAATAAAGATGTTCAAACGGTTAGGAGATTGCAAGATAGGGGCTAGGGTTTGGAAAATGAAGAATCAAGTGCTGCTTCAAATGATCAAATTCCAGTGTCCCCCAGTTGAGCTATTAGCAGATCCTGACTGATTATGTTGAAAGCTGAACTAATATCTAACTGTATCAATATCACTTCCCGTCCATTGCCCAGGTAGGTAAAGATATCATTATATTTTCTGCTGCTCCCTTAAAAAAAAAAGAGCTTTTTCTTGAAGATCAGGATCTATTAAAATGAGATTATTTATGCACCAATAAGGCATTTGTGCAAGCTGGCCATAAGTACTTGGCATTAGGGATATTGCTGTGGCATTTGAAATAGTAGCTTTAACATTTTATAAATTGGTTCTTGATATCAAACAATAGTCTATTCATGACTGTCTAGTGAGGTGCAAAGTAGAAAATATATTCATGTCCTGTGATACTGAGTAACTGCCATGGATCGGTAAGGGCCAAAGAAAATGTGAGGCTAGATATTTCTTCATTTATTTCTCTGTTGACAATTTTACATTCCTCCACGACCCTCCAGACCGGTCAAGACGCATGGGTTATGTCCTCCTACCAGCAGAGGGAGACTGAGAAACACTGAACTTTTGAATACTGTATATATAACCTGTGCAGTACATTCACTAGCCAGTATTTTCTCAGTCTCAGCAGAGGTAGATGGACAGCCTGTGCAGTCTTCAATAGTCTGGTGAGGTAGTTTGATTATACAGTTAAGGGGGTTTTCTCCTCTTATTCCCATATTTATTGGTTTGGAGTGTTCCCTGTACGTGGTATAAAAAAAAAAAAAGTGCTTCGGGGCCCTGGGTCCGGTGGGGCCCAGTTTTTCCCCCTGGGGTGTTACACCTGTTTTCAGGTCCCTCCCCCTGTGCTGCTCTCTTTGGAGACGCTGGCAGCTTGTGCCTCGGCTGCTTTCTATGATTGTAGCCTTGAGAGCCCCCACTTTTCAGCTGCCAAAAAGAAATTGGGAATATCTCTTTAAGAGCCGTCTGCAGCTTTGTTGGTAATATCTCTTTAAGAGCCGTCTGCAGTCTTGTTTTACATAGGAACGGACGGAAGGTCCGTTGCTATTAATAACGAGAGAGAGCAGAGCGGATAATTGTGGGGAAAGCTGGGAGACAGAGTGTTTGCATCGGTCAGCGCTTTGAAGTAATGGCGGGCAAACTTCTCCGCTGTCGCGCATGTTCGCGCCGAGGTGTAGAGGCGCCGGGAGGTCAGTGCCGCTTGTGCGGCGAACCGAAGCAGGCCTCGCCGGTGGCGGCACCCCCGGTTTTAATAGCGGAGGCCCCAGCTAGTTCGGGGGTGTCGGGAGTAGCGGCAGCGTCGGCAGGGCCGGTTCCGACGAGTTCAGTTTTGGCGGGAACGTCCGCCATTTTGGATTCCGCGCGTCCCGCGGAATCAGCTGTTTTTGGCCCTGCTGCTCCCGGATCGGCTCCAAAGGTAGCGTCGGAGGGTCCAGGAGGCGTTGGGTTTCCTCCGGATTTTGTATGGACCCTGTTTCAAGCCTGGAAGGCGGGACCCCCACCTTTGGGGGAGGGGGCTAGTGCGGCTCTGGCTAAGAAGCCTCGCTTTGAGTGGGACGACGAGGAGGCCTTCTCCCCTGTAGGATCGGAAGGTGTTTTGAGTGATATCGCGGATCCTGAGGGGTTTGAGGGTCCTCAGCCCTGGAGAGGATCCTTCTGTAGTAAGAATTTTTCACAGGGAGGAGCTTGCGGAGCTCATTGAGCAGGTCTCTTCCACCCTTAAGTTTGAACAGCCAGAGGCGGTTTTGGGGGAGGCTAGGCAGGTGGACCCCTTGGTTAAGGGGATTCAGCGGCAGGCTAGGTCTTTTCCCATGAATAAGGACATCCGGGATATGGTGTTTCAAGAGTGGCATTCGCCGGATTCTCCCTGTAAAGTGTCTAAAGCGATGTCGAGGCTGTACCCACTCCCACAGGAAGATAGGGATTCCTTTAGGGCTCCCACAGTGGATGCGGTGGTGACAGCAGTGACAAAAGCCACGGCTATCCCGGTGGACGGGGGGACTGCTCTCCGGGATCCCCAGGATAGGAGGCTTGAGGCTTTCCTCAGGCGGAGTTTTGATTTGTCGGCTCTGGCCCTGCAGGCCTCAATTTGTGGGGGGCTGGTTGCGAGGGCGTGTTTCCGTTGGGCCGAGAAGCTGCTTGATGATTCGGTGGAGGTTGGGACCTCCGGGGTACAGGAATTAGCCAAATTGGAAATGGGATCCTCCTTTTTATCTGATGCGCTTTATGATTTGCTCCGTGCCTCGGCCAAGAATATGGCTATGCTGGTGGGGGCACGGAGGGCACTGTGGTTGCGAGGTTGGGTCGCAGATGCGGCCTCCAAAGCTAAGCTTTGTTCGCTTCCCTTTAAGGGGTCCATGCTCTTTGGTGAGGATTTGGATAAGTTGGTGAAAGGTCTCAGCGATGCCAAGGCCCCTCGTCTTCCGGATTTACGTCCTAAGGCGGCGTTTAGGGGTTCTTCCTCCCGAGGTCGGTTTAAGGAGGCTCGCCGGTATAGGCCCGGGAGGACTGGTGGGGCCTTTAGAGGTCGGTTCTTCCAGCGAACACAGTCCTTTCGGGGGAATCGGCGAGGAGGCCGTGATTTCGCCGCGGGAGGACAGGTTTCGGGGCGTAATTCACAATGAAGGTGTGCGGGTCCAGGCCCTGGTTCGGGTAGGGGCTCAGCTGAGTCAGTTTTACCAGGACTGGGCCCAAATCACATCGGATCAGTGGGTGCTCGAAGTGGTGCGAGACGGGTACGCTCTGGAGTTCGACGGCTCGCCTCCCGAAAGGTTCCTGGAGTCCCCTTGTCATTCGAGGCTCAAGCGGGCGGCGGTGCGAGACACGTTGGCGCGGCTGATCAGTCTGGGGGCGGTAGTGCCTGTTCCAGCCGCTCAGCGCCGCTTGGGCTGCTATTCAATCTATTTTGTGGTCCCAAAGAAGGAGGATGCCTTTCGACCTATCTTAGATCTGAAAGCAGTCAATGCAGCTCTCAGAGTACCCTCTTTCCGCATGGAGACATTGAGGTCGGTCATTGTCGCGGTGCGGGAAGGGGAGTTTCTCACGTCTTTGGATCTGACGGAGGCTTATCTGCACATCCCCATTCGGGCCGCTCATCAGCGATTCCTGCGCTTTGCGGTTTTAGGGAAGCATTTTCAGTTTTGTGCTCTGCCTTTCGGGTTAGCTACGGCTCCTCGAACCTTTTCCAAGATCATGGTGGTAGTGGCGGCGGCCTTGCGGAAGCAGGGGGTTCTGGTGCACCCGTATCTGGACGATTGGTTGGTGCGGGCCAAGTCCCAGTCGGAGAGCGAGGAGTCCACTGCTCGAGTGGTGCAGTTTCTTCAGTCGCTGGGCTGGGTAGTGAACTTCGGCAAGAGTCACCTGGTGCCGTCGCAGTCGCTGGAGTACCTGGGAGTTCTATTCGATACCAGGAACGGTCGGGTCTTCCTGCCGGGCCTTCGGATTCGCAAGTTGCAGAGTCAGATTCGGCTATTTCTGTCGGAGGCGGCTCCGACGGCCCGGGAGTATCTGCAAGTCCTGGGGTTAATGGCGGCCACCATAGAGGTAGTTCCGTGGGCCCGGGCGCATATGCGACAGTTGCAGTCAGCTCTTCTCAGTCGGTGGGCGCCTCTGTCGCAGGAGTTGGATGTACGCCTTCAGCTGCCGGTAGGCCCACGCCTAAGTCTCCAGTGGTGGTTAGACCCAGGCAATCTGAAAAAGGGAATGCCGTTGGAGGCTCCGCAGTGGGTGATTCTCGTCACAGACGCCAGTCTTCAGGGCTGGGGAGCTCATTGTCTCGGGCAGGTAGCTCAAGGGCGCTGGTCTCAGGTAGAAGCTCAGTGGTCCATCAATCGTTTGGAAACCCGGGCCATTCGTCTAGCGCTTCAGGCGTTTCAGAGTGTGCTGGTGCGGAAAGCAGTCCGGGTGTTTTGCGACAACGCCACCGCCGTGGCTTATGTCAACCGTCAGGGGGGCACAAAGAGTCAGGCGGTCGCGGAGGAGGCAGCGCTGTTGTGTCAATGGGCGGAGGTTCATCTTCTAGCGCTCTCCGCGGCACATGTGGCCGGGGTAGACAACGTGGAGGCAGATTACCTAAGCAGGCATGCTCTAGACCCCGGAGAGTGGTCGCTTCGTCGGTCGGTGTTCAATCGCATTGTGTCGGTCTGGGGTCTTCCCGTGTTGGATCTCATGGAAACGGCCCGCAATACTCAGGTTCAGAGGTTTTTCAGTCGCCGGAGAGATCCTCGAGCGGAAGGCATAGATGCGCTTCTAATGCCGTGGCCGCAGGAGTTGCTGTATGTGTTTCCCCCATGGCCGTTGGTCGGTCGGGTGATTCAGCGCATCGCTCGACACCCCGGACAAGTGATTCTGTTAGCCCCGAATTGGCCGCATCGGCCGTGGTACGGAGATCTGGTGCGGTTGGCGATAGCGGATCCTCTGCCGTTGTCAGGTTCAGGGGTGTTGTGTCAGGGACCGATAGTTATGCCAGATCCGGATTGGTTCTCGCTTACGGCCTGGCTCTTGAGAGGCACAGGTTAAGGAGGAAAGGTTTTTCGGCCAGAGTTATCGATACGATGTTGAGTTCGCGTAAGCGGTCCACTTCGTTGGCGTATGTCCGGGTCTGGCGAGTTTTTGAGCATTGGTGTGCATGTAGGCAGGTTCTGCCCTTTCGGGCTTCGGTGACAGATGTCTTGGAGTTTTTACAGGATGGTATGGACAGGGGTTTGGCCTTGTCTTCTTTGAAGGTGCAGGTAGCGGCTTTGTCGTGTTTCCGTGGGAAGCTCCAGGGAAAGTCGTTAGCTTCTAGTCCGGATGTGGTTCGATTTTTGAAGGGTGTTAAGTTACTGCGCCCGCCACGGCGGCGGATGGTACCTTCGTGGGATTTGAATCTCGTTTTGGATACTTTGGTGAGGCCGCCGTTTGAGCCTTTGGTTTCTGTTTCAGATAAGGATCTGTCCCTAAAGACGGTGTTCTTGGTGGCTATTACTTCAGCTCGGCGAGTGTCAGAACTTCAGGCTTTGTCTTGTAGAGAGCCCTTTTTGTCCTTTTCCAAGGAAAGGGTTTTGTTGCGCCCAGTGCCGTCCTTTGTGCCCAAGGTGGTCTCAGAGTTTCATGTGAATCAAGTGATTTCCTTGCCAGTTTTGGGTGACTTGGCCGGGGATGCAGAGCAGCGTCGACTGGCCAAGTTGGATGTGCGAAGAGTCTTGCGCTGTTACATTTCCAGAACTCGTCACTATAGGCTTTCTGATCGTTTGTTCATTCTCCATGGTGGGGCAAGGAAGGGCGCGGCAGCTTCCAAAGCTACGATAGCTAGATGGTTGAAGGAGTCAATTGCTTCGGCGTATTTGCTGAAGGGCCGCGTGGTCCCTAAGGAATTTTCGGCTCATTCTACCAGGAGTATGGCGGCCTCCTGGGCGGAGAGTAGTTTGATTCCTCCGGTGGATATTTGTCGAGCGGCGGTTTGGTCGTCTTTGCATTCCTTTGTTAAACATTACAGGATTGATGTGCATGCCAAGGAAGAGGCAGGGTTTGGGGCTGCGGTGTTGACCTCGGGCCTACGGGGTTCCCGCCCTTAAGATATTACTGCTTGGGTACGTCCCATGCGTCTTGACCGGTCTGGAGGGTCGTGGAGGAAGGTGAAATTAGATCTTACCTGCTAATTTTCTTTCCTCTAGACCCTCCAGACCGGTCAAGGCCCGCCCTGTCTGTACTGTAGGCCAAGAGGTCTGTACTCTGTTGTTCTATCTTGGCAGCTGTTGAGTGTGATTTCTATGGTTTCAGACTTGGTTTGTATAAGTCTGGTCAGGTGTGACCGTGTTTGTTCGTCCACCTGTGGAAGCACACACTATCTGAAGGACACAATGAAGGATATGAAGAAAGTGTCCAATTGACAATTACCACGTACGGGGTTATTAGTTCTAGTTGGTGTTGTTGTTTTCTCTGCTTTGTCAGGGTTATACTGGCTAGTGAATGTACTGCACAGGTTATATATACAGTATTCAAAAGTTCAGTGTTTCTCAGTCTCCCTCTGCTGGTAGGAGGACATAACCCATGCGTCTTGACCGGTCTGGAGGGTCTAGAGGAAAGAAAATTAGCAGGTAAGATCTAATTTCACCTTGGATAGACAATCACATTGTAAACCTAAGTGGCTGGTTAAAGTCATCAGCTGTAATCTAGGTAATGTCATTGTACTCCCAGAGTTCTTCTGTCACTTCTTGGATGAAGTCTGGGGTGTCTTGATTGGGGCATAGATGTTCATAAATAGGTGTTTGCAGTTTCCTATAGTAGCTGCCACTAAGGCCCATCAACCACATAGCTCTGCTCTTTGGAAGTGTATTTATACTTAGAGAGTTTTCCAGAATAGTATGGAGACTCCTCCTTTTTTGCTTACAGTCTGTGGCTCATCCAAAATTTAATTTTCAGCAAACAGCTTATGATACGTGTTTCTTGTATTAGTAATATGATCTTCTGCATCTTTTTGGGATAAATGCTTTTTCTCTTTTTATTGAATGTTTAAAGTTCTTTAACATTTAGGGCCCTTTTACCAAGCTGTAGAAAAGGTTGGCCTTAGGCACCCTTACACAAGTTTTTCTGATGCACTAAGGCCATGTTTCCCACAGAAAACAGCTGAATGTCTATTTTTTTGAATTAATGGCCATGCACTAATGTTGCTATTAATACGTGACCATAAACAAAAATTAGTATGTAAGCACTTACCGCCACCCATTTTGTAGGTGGTAAAGGCTCACTTTCTGATCCTGTTCTAATTAGTGTGTTGTAATGTAGATGCAGCATTAGCTTAGAAACACCCTTCTCCACCCCTGACATGTCCCCTCCACTGTGGAGGACTCCTGAGTATGCCCTGTGGTAAGCCCTTTTACCGCAGCTTAGTAAAAGGACCCCTTGGTGAAATAACTGTAAATTCTGCTGTTAATCTGTTGAAAATAGCAGTAGAGACACTCACTTTCATGTACATATAATTTGCATTCATGTCCTTAATTTGCCATAGATTTTACATTTAGGTGAGTAGTCCTGATTAAAAGTTAAACATGTATGCCACTCTACTGCAATAGGCAGTAGGTGGCCTATAGGTTAATATTTCTCATGAGTTAGGTGCTCTCACACTGTGACACATCGATCGGAGGCTACTAATGAGTTTATCTTTCCTCAGACATACCGATATCAGAATTTAATCAGTGTATATTATTGAGCAAATGTGTTGTATTGTAACTACAGTGAACCATTCACTGATAGTGATTTCTGTTAATCTGTGCACAGAGGGCATGCATCTACTGCAAATGAAGACATTTTTCCAACTACTTTTAATGTTGTGCAGTGTCTTCAAACAGAACCATGATTTTTAGGTAAATTGTGCTTAATATCACATCTACATTGTTTCTGAATTTATGGGCTGGTGATATTGTAGGAATTTTGATTAGGTCGTATTCTCTGCCTGAAATTGGCTTACTTCCTCATTATGGAGTTTAGCCACATATTGCTAACGTATAGGTAGATTACACAGATAGTTGAACTTCCATATATTTAATGGAAATTAGAAGTATCACCACTCTTATTCTGTCAAGTATAGTTAGACATCTCAGAACAAGTGGGAATCTAGTGCATCTTATATGTATCAAGGAATTTTGGTAATTTACACTAGATCCTTTTACTAAGGCGCGCTAGCATTTTTTAGTGAGTGCTAAATGCTAGAGACACCCATAGGAATATATGAGTGGTTCTAACATTTAGCGCACACTAAAAACGCTAGCTCGCCTTTATAAAAGACCCCCTTAGTGTTGCTCCTGTACAGCTATGGAACCAATTAAACCCCCAAATTCTCTGCAGCACAAGATGAAAACAGAATAAGAAACAGGCCGTAGTACGACTTTACATATTACTCCTGGGGGAATTCTGCACAAAACATTTGAAAATTCTGTGCACAATATTTTAAACTTCTACAACTTTTTACGTGTACAATTCCCCTTGAGAATGCAAGGCACATAAATCGAGATCTTATTCTAAAGACATCCTGCAGCAGCCCCATGAAAAATCTTAAAAGCAAGGACTAACAAGAGGTTGTTTTTTTATTTTTTTAATAAATATAACTGACATATTGTAATTGCTGCTGTTATATATTGTAAACTGATTTGGTCCTTATTGGTGTAAATGTGGTATATCAAACCATTCATTTTACTGATCTTATGTTTGTGTCCTAAGGCTGGTGTAGTGTACTGTATATAGTCAGTGTCTTCGCCATCTGTTTTGCTGTCGTTTGTCAAAATTTGTCAAAAGTCGTGGAGTGGCATTCTGCATCTGCTTTACCTGGCAAACCCTGAAACAGGGTATTACAATAGTTAATTTGTGATATAACTAAGTATAATGAGGTTTCGATAGATCTGCCTGAGTAAAATGGGAATGGATGCTACTAAACTAACGTAAATTGTAAAAACAAGAAATAATTATTAGTGAAAAATTACTTTTGAAAGTTAAGCCAGTTACCAGCTCCACTCCCAAACCATTCATTTGTTTTTTTTTTTTTTTTGCTGTTATAACATGACTCCCTTATTTCAGTGCAATATCAGCAACAGGTCTCACATAAAGATTAAAAAGTAGAACTCCCAGAAAGCAGAGGCTTAGGTTTTGAAATCTCAGATTGTCTGTTCTCCAGAAATGATAGGAACAAAGAGCAACATTTCTTATTCCAACCTGGGTCAATCTATGTAGTCGGATAGAATGATCTGTGTATCAAAAGCAGCACTCAAATCCAGCAGTACGTCTTTACCTTTATCTAAATACTTCATCAGTCATCCACAATATTTAGCATACAGTCTCTGCATTATGAAATTTCCTAAAACCCGACTGGTAAATAGTAAACCTTACGTGGAGGGGCATTTTCAATAGAACGTCTAAATCAGATTTAAATTCTGAATAGGAAAGAAGGTCATTTTCGAAAAACATAGACGTATATCTTTTGTGATTTGGACTTTTTTTTTGTTTGGCCCATTTTCAAACGAAAAATGTCCAAATGCAAAACGTCCAAAACAGAGGAGGAGTAGCTTAATGGTTAGTGCAGCTGGCTTTGATCTTGGCAACATGGGTTCAATTCCCACTGCTGCTCCTTTTGACTTTGAGCAAGTCAAATGCACAAGGAGCATTTTTTGATATGACATCTAAGTGTGAATTTGGTCATTTGTTGTAAAACGTCCAAAATCAGAACAGGAAAGGTCATTTTCTACCTTTTCCTTTTGAAAATGCTGTATGGAAAAACATTTTGTGATTTGGATGTTTTATTGTTTGGTCCATTTTCAAACAAAAAACATACAAATGCAAAACGTATAAAGTACATAAGAAAATCTACAGTAGAGTGAAACCATTCACAAGTGTGGTAAAAGCTTTGGCTGTAATGTAAATCTGAAAGCACATCAGAAAGTCCACTGCAGTGGACTTTATAAAATGTCCCCAGGTACACATCTCACCATTGCTCCCTTACCTTGTCTGCTGAGCCCCCCCCCCCCCCCCCCGAAAAAAACCCCACTCCCCCCAATTGTACACCACTACCATAGCCCTTACAGTTGAAGGGAGCACCAATATATGAACCCTTACGCCAAGCCCCCTCCCTGCCCGTCTTCAAGTCTTTGCTTAAAGCCCACCTCTTCAATGCTGCGTTCGGCACCTAACCCTTGCCGTTCACTGAATCCAGACTGCCCCAATTTGACTGCCCCTATCGGACCGACCGTTCACTTGTCTATTAGATTGTAAGCTCTTTGAGCAGGGACTGTCTCTCTTTGTTAAATTGTACAGCGCTGCGTAACCCTAGTAGCGCTCTAGAAATGTTAAGTAGTAGTAGTATATGGGTACAGTGGGTTTCTGGTGGGTTTTGGAGGACTCGCAGTTTCCTCCACAAATGTAACAGGTGTGTGTGTGTGTGTGTGGGGGGGGGGGGGGGGGGTAGAAGCCTGGGTCCACATGTCTGCAGTGCACTGCACCACTACTAGACTACTCCAGGGACCTGCATGCTATTCTAATGGACCTGAATATAACATCAGAGTCTGGCAAGTAATATTTTTAATTACATTTTTTGGGGGTGGGAGGGGGTTAGTGACCACTGGGAGAGTAAGGGCATCTTGTTGTGTGGAGTGGAGGAGTAGCCTAGTGGTTAGTGCAGTAGACTTTGATCCTGGGGTAGTGGGTTCAATTCCCACTGCAGCTATTCATTATAAAAACAGGTCTACATCAAAACATCTACGTTTTTAGTCCTTGACGGTTTTGTTTTGTTCCATTATGGCTGAAAGACGTCTAAATGTTATTTGGGAATGCTTATCCCACGGTCTCTGCATGTGTCTCCACTGTTGGATGTGCATCGATCTAGAGACATTTTGGACACATTCCCCTTCCCTATTCCCTCCTGGTTTCCCTACTCCTTCCTTCAAATCCTACTCTTCCCCATTATCTCTTGTAGATTTTCCTGCTGAATTAGCTTCATTTTACTGCATTGGCGTTTGCCTCTGTGATGCGCTGTAAGCCACATTGAGCCTGACACTGTTGAGAAACTGTGGGGTACAAATGAGATAATAAATAAATCTTAGAAATGCCCAAGTCCCGCCTTGAACACGCCCCCTTGAGAATTAGATATCCTTCTGACGAACTTCAGAGAAAAACATCTAAAAAGAGGTTTCAAAAATAGTGATTTGGATGTTTTTGTGGAGTGGAGGAGTAGCCTAGTGGTTAGGGTGGTGGACTTTGGTCCTGGGGAACTGAGGAACTGAGTTCGATTCCCACTTCAGGCACAGGCAGCTCCTTGTGACTCTGGGCAAGTCACTTAACCCTCCATTGCCCCATGTAAGCCGCATTGAGCCTGCCATGAGTGGGAAAGCATGGGGTACAAATGCAAATAAAATAAAAAAATAAACGTCCACATGCAGAGACTTATGTCACTTTTTGGACGTTTTTCTCTTTTGAAAATGAGCTTGATAGTAACAGAGTAAATTACAGCAGATAAAGACCTGAATTGTCCATCCAGTCTGCCCAACAGTCACACTCATTATTGGGTCATGATTACACCAATAATGAATGCGATATAAAATACTTGATCATTGTCTCCTTTAGGCATGTCTGGTGTATAGACTGTAGAAGTCCGCCATGCCCTCTGCTTAGGTTCCAACTACTGAAGTTGCTGTTGAAGCCCACTCCAGCCAATTCAAATCTGTCTTGTCATTTCTGGGACACAGACCGTAAAAATCTGCCCTGCACTATCCTCGTGTCTCAAATTACTGGAGTTTCCATCAAAGCCCTCTCCAGCCCACTCTAAGCTAAGCCAAATCAGACCATACAAGGTTGCTGAGCACTGGCCTTAGTTCTTCATAGCAGGAGTTGCCATCTAAGTGCCACTTGACATGCAAACACATTTTTTATACCATTCATTTTTAAGTTAGAGATCCTCTGTGCCCATCCCACGCATTTTTGAATTCTGTCACCTTTTTTGTTGTCCACCACTTCCCCTCCCTCGGGAGGGAATTCCATGCATCAACCACCCTCTCCGTGAAAAAGAATTTCCTAACATTACTCCTAAGTCTACCATCCTGCAACCTCAATTCGTGGCCTCTACCATTACCTTTTTCACTTATCTGGAAAATATTTGTTTATATATTAATACCTTTCAAATATTTCAATATATAGTAACATAGTAGATGATGGCAGAAAAAGACCTGCACAGTCCATCTAGTCTGCCCAACAATTTAAACTCATGTATGTATTTGTGGGATAAACACAAAGGAATGCTGATTAGAAGGAATGGATCCATGGAATCTTAGCAGAGATTGGGTGGTAATGCTGGTAATTGGGAAGCAAAACCGGTGCTGGCCAGACTTCTATGGTCTACACCCTGATCGTGACTGAATAGATATGGATAGGCTTGAGTGTAAATTTTAAGGGGCTTCGACATTAGCTTCAGAACTTTTAGTACAAGAAGAGTGCTGGGCAGACTTCTACAGTCTGTGCCCTGAGAATGGCAAGGACAAATCAAACTCTGGTATATGTGGTATCACATACCATGTAAAATGAGCTTATCTTGTGTGGCAGACTGGATGGACCATGCAGGTCTTTATCTGCTGTCATTTACTCTGAAACACTGTTCTGTGTTGAGTCCACTGTTTTTTGATAGTGGCTCATTGAAAATTTCCTGGTTATACCTTGTAGGCCCTTTTGACCTTAGGTCCTGACATTGGTGACTTTTAATTAACTTGTTTTAAAATTTTTACCTCTGGACCTTCTGGGGCATTCTCATTTTTTGGAAGGTTTTTGTGCCAACCACTACTTTTGCTTTTTCTGGCTGTTACATTAAACATAAGGGGGTTCTTTCTCCGTTTTACCTTTTGGATGTTGTTTTTCTTTCCCACCATTTCACTTCTTTGCTGGGCTGTCTTCCCCGTTGTGCACACTCTGCTCTTCCCCCTCACCATCTTTATCTTCTGTCATAGGGTTTGGGACCCTGGTGACAGACAGAACAGCTCATAACCTGGCTTTTCTCTTACAGTCCAGGTCCATGGCAACTGCATTACTTATTTTCTGCTGCTGGGGGTTGTAACCCCGAGGGCAGCCCACTTCTTACTTCTTGGCCATGGCCCTTATTTATTTTTTCAGTTTATAGCTCACCTATTAACTAAGCAGGTACCAATAAAATATTCACAAAATCAACAAATGTACAACACAAACATTCTGTTCCTGGAGATTCAGTTCCTTGCAGCACCTTCTCCACATTTCACTGCCGCTGCTCTTAGCTTCTTCAATGAGACGTTGGGTCTGTGGCATTTCGTTGTTGACACTGTTTCATTGCTGTTGCCTTCTGCAGCTGGATATTGGATTCCCAGCAGCAGATGGCACAGCTCGCAGCCTTGGGTGTAATTTTTCTACTGCTGTTGGCTTCTTTTTGTGTGCTGCGGGGTTGATTATCCTTGTGGCACTGATTTTCCTGTAGCACCCACTTCTATTTTGGTGGCGGGGCCTGACTGCCACCCCACTAACATTTCCTTGGGACTCCTGCCTCTTAGTAGGGTGCATAGGTTTATATGGATGGCTAGACAGACAGACAGACACAATCTCCCTAGCAGACACTATGGCTTAAATGAAACCTGCCTAAATAAGGGGTGGTTAGAATGATGTAATTCTGAAGATCTGTGCCAGGTGCAGAGAAAGCTGGTTCTGGCTCTAGAAGCATATGCTTCTGTATAAAATGATGCCAGATAAATTAGGCACATGTATTTGCATCTGTGTCAAGGCAGATGTGATTTTTGTGTGTGCATGTGCTGGTTAAGAATAGGTACGTACACATGCATCTTACCATTCCTGCCTGTACTCCACAGGTTTTCTTTTCCTGGGAACATCTATGCATATCCTATATAATAATTCTCACCTCCAACGTTTTATTGGTCTTGCTGCCTGTGTTCGTGACTTCTTCTGAGTTGGTCTGCTAGGCTCCGTAACACAGGCTGACGTCAACGCGAAAAAAGGCGCCCATTGGTCACGGTGACGATGGACGAGCTGACATCACCACGAAAAAAGGTGCTTATTGGTCACGGTGACGATGGACGGGCAAGGGAAGAAGATGAGCACCATCAGCAGCAGCGAGTAGGGAGAAGTAGACGCGGATCACGGCGCCGCCGGGGATGGCGATGGGAAAGAGCAGGGCAGGCCGCAGCAGCCAGGCCGCAGCGATCAGGAGCCGCATCCGCCACCGGCTCATCAGGCACCCATAGCGCAGTGGGAAGAACACTCGGAGGGAGGGATCCTGAAACTCGGAGGGAGGGAGGGAGGGGATGACCCTGGAACTCGTAGGGAGGGGGGGGGGCCACCCTGGAACTGGGAGGGAGGGGACAACCCTGGGACTGGGAGGGAGGCCCTGGCACACACTCTCATTCTCACACACACACTCTCATTCTCACACACACACTCTGTCACAGACACACTTGGATCCAGTCTCACTCTCTCTCTCTCTGTCTCTGTCACACACACAGACTCTCACATTCACTCTGTTTCACAGAGTCACTCTCACACACACTCTCTCATATTAGCTGTCTTCTCAAGTCACTTCAATGGCTTCCTATCCGCTTCCGCATACAGTTCAAACTCCTCTTATTGACCTATAAGTGCAGCTCCTCAGTACCTCTCCACTCATCTCTCCCTACATTCCTCCCTGGGAACTCCGTTCATTGGGTAAATCTTTCTTATCTGCACCCTTCTCCTCCACTGCTAACTCCAGACTCCGTTCCTTTTATCTTGCTGCACCATATGCCTGGAATAGACTTCCTGAGCCGGTACGTCAAGCTCCATCTCTGGCCGTCTTCAAATTTAAGCTAAAAGCCCACCTTTTTGATGCTGCTTTTAACTCAACCCTTATTCACTTGTTCAGAACCCTTATTTTATCATCCTCACCTTAATATTCCCTTATCTCTTGTTTGTCCTGTTTGTCCTAATTAGATTGTAAGCTCTGTCGAGCAGGGACTGTCTCTTCATGTTCAAGTGTACAGCGCTGCGTACGTCTAGTAGCGCTATAGAAATGATAAGTAGTAGTAGTCTTTCAAACATACAGACTCTGAGGAAAACCTTGCTAGCGCCCGTTTCATTTGTGTCAGAAACGGGCCTTTTTTACTAGTGTCATATAAATGAAGACACTTTTCCTTTGGTCTACTTTTTACATATATATGCCCTCAGGCAGTTTTCTACATATTGAAGTTCCTTATAAATTACCATCATAATGTACAGGGAAGGACAATAAAAAGAAAAAAGTAATATAGCAGCTCACTTGCAAAGAAAGTTCTAATAGGTTAGGACTGTTCAGTTTGGTGAAGAGACAGATGAGGAGCTATAATAAAATCATGAATGGTGTGGATCACTTGGGGGAAAAAGTATTTTCTATTCATTGTTCCTTTCAAATAGTACTAGAAATAATGGATGTTTTTGTTTGGTAGCAGAAATAAAAGGATTTTTTTTTCCAGTGAAGGCACAAATAAGCTGTGCAATTTGTTGCCAGAAGATTGGTTGCAGTTAATAATGCACCTGGGTTTAAAAAGATTCCCTTTTTTTAAAATATATTTTTTCATCTTGCATGTTCTCTGACACAGTTGTGTTAATTCATTACTGTATATACAAATCTTTAAACATTTATTATAGACCATATAAGAAAACACATTTCCAATAAATAAATACAAATGATTTGAAAATTTTTTTTTTTCAGTTTTGAAATTTGAGAGCATTAGTAGTTCTGGTTCTGATTCATCTGTTTTTTTTTTTCTCTGTGTCCAAAACATATACATGATTTTTCTTTGGTAATAAATATAGCCTGTATTGTACTGATGGTTTCAAATGTTTTTTTTTTTTTTTTTTGCAGATACCGAGCGACTGTATACTTCAGTATTCCAGGAAATTTGTGAACAGTTTGGAAAGGAGTACACCTGGGAAGTGAAAGTCTTAGTCATGGGTAAACAGTCTTTGCCAGCAGCTCAGATTATTCGGGATACTCTAGAACTTCCAATAACTGCTGAAGAACTCCTGAATGAAAGCAGAATTAAGCAGGGAAAAGTGTTTCCTACTGCTTCTTTGATGCCAGGTACTTTCTTTTTTTCTTTTGTCTTTGGAGACTTATGTAATAACCAATGCTATCCTTTATTGTGGCAATGTACTTCCAGGATCTGAGGTAGGGAGGTCCAAACAGGGCAGTTCTGGGCCTCCATGTTACAGGGAGCTCCAAACCTACCTAAATCTGAATGATATACTGTACAGTTAAAAGTGTTTTATTACAGAAAACTTTGCAATAAAAAGAATCATTTTGGGTAGCATGTTGTTCAGCATGCAAATCACATTCAAACTTCTTGAAATGGGAATTACTCCCAATGTAACAAATTGTTCTAAATTTTCACTTCTTCTTTAACACAGAGTCTACTCTAGTTCTGGGCTGAAGTAAATGTTCTGTAAGCAGGAGGAACAAAGTCATCCAAGGTGAAGTGCAGCACTTCATCTCAAAGGACCCTGTCCTGAGAAATTTCCTCATATATTAAATTAAATACAACTACAGGATATATAGAGACAACTACAGGATATATAGAGAACTATGTTTCAAAAAGAACAGTTATTAGGGATACTTTACATACACCAAGCAAATCACCAATTTAGCAATTCCAATTTTAAAAGGAGGAGAAGGATCTGAGACCCCCACAGAAATTCCTACTGCTTATCTGTGTGTATTGGGTCAGAATCTCAGTCATCAATCCTGGAAAAACCTCTAATAGTATTTTTTATTTTTTTGAACTCAGTTATGCAGTAACACCATAAAATATTTTTAATCAATTTAAACATCTATTCTTAAATATTGAACACAAAGTGAAAAAAGTTGAGCACTTGCAAATTTAACATGAATTAAAGCCAAAAGCACTTAGCATTTATAGCTTTTGCCCACACCCAGTGGGACCCACTTCACCGATTACACCGGCTTCCTCAGGGGTCACATACTTGGGCTAAGGTGCGATTTGACAAAAACTGGATACAGTTTCAAAACTAGTACTGGTTCAACATGGCGCCATAGACGCATATGAGTTGGCGTATTAAAAACTATGGTGCCATGTTGAGCCAGTAATTTTTTTTTTTTTGGTTACATTTATACCCTGCGCTTTCCCACTCATGGCAGGCTCAATGCGGCTTACATGGGGCAATGGAGGGTTAAGTGACTTGCCCAGAGTCACAAGGAGCTGCCTGTGCCGGGAATCGAACTCAGTTCCTCAGTTCCCCAGGAACAAAGTCCACCACCCTAACTACTAGGCCACTCCTCCACTTTGAAGTGGATAGAGTTTTGAAACTCTATCCACTTTATTTGTGTGGAATGTTTAAGAAAGAATAGATGTTTCAATTGATGAAAAATATTTTTATGATGGTGTTAGTGCACAATTGAGTTAAAAATATAAAACTGTATTTGAGATTTTTCCAAGATCGATGATTGAGATTCTGACCCAATACACACAGATAATCAGAATTAAGAACATAAGAGTAGCCATACTGGGCCAGACCAATGGTCCATCTAGCCCAATATCCCATTTCCAAACAGTTGTCAAGCCAGGTCACAAGTACCTGGCAGAAACCCAAATATTAGCAACATTCCATGCTACCAATCCTGGAGCAAGCAGCTGCATCACAATGTCTGTCTCAATAAAAAACTATGGACTTTTCCTCCAGGAACTCATCCAAACATTTTTTAAACCCAGATACGCTAACCGCAATTACCACATAACAGGGGCGTAGCCAGACTTCAGCGGGAGGAGGTCCAGAGCCCGAGATGAGGGGGCACATTTTATCCCCCTCCCCAGCGCCGCCAATCCCCCCGCCATTGCTGAACCCCCCCCACCACCACCACCAACTTTGACCCCCCCCCCCCCGCCGTCGCCTACCTTTGCTGGTGGGGGACCCCATCCCCCGCCAGCCGAGCCGAGGTCCTCTTCTTCCCGATCCCGCGCAAGGCTTTGTTCTAGTCAGGACGTCAGACTAGAACGAAGCCTTGCGTGGGATTGGGAAGAAGAGGACCTCGGCTTGGCTGACGGGGGTTGGGGTCCCCCGCCAGTAAAGGTAGGCGACGGGAGGGGGGGGTCGAGAGGGTCATTGGCAGGGAGGTCCAGGGGCAAATCTACGGGGGCCCAGCCCCCCATGGACCCATATTGGCTACGCCACTGCCACATAAGTATTGCCATACTGGGGAAGACCAAAGGTCCATCAAGCCCAGCATCCTGTTTCCAACAGTGGCCAATCCAGGTCACAAATACCTGACAAGATCCCTCCGGCAAAGAGTTCCAGAGCTTAACTATTTGTTGAGTGAAAAAATATTTCCTCCTATTTGTTTTGAAAGTATTTCCGCGTAACTTCCTTGAGTGTCCGCTAGTCTTTGCACTTTTGGAACAGATAAAAAATTGATTTGCTTCTACTCATTCTACACCACTCAGGATTTTGTAGATCTCAATCATATCTCCCCTTAACCATCTGTTTTCCAAGCTGAACAGCCCTAACCTCTTTAGCCTTTCTTCATACGAGCGAGGTTCCTTCTCCTTTATCATTTTGGTCGCTCTTCTTTGAACCTTTTCTAATTCCGCTATGAAGCTGATTTTCAAAGCACTTAGACTTGCAAAGTTACATAGAAACCTAAGGGACTTTGTAAGTGTAAGAGTTTTTTGAGATACGGCGATCAGAACTGAACGCAGTACTCAACATGGAGTGTTACAGAGGCATTATAGTATTTTCGGTCTTGCTCACCATCCCTTTCCTAATAATTCCTAGCATTCTGTTTGGTTTTTTTTGGCTGCCGCCGCACAGTGTGCAGAAGATTTCAGCGTATTATCTACAACGACACCTAGATATTTTCTTGGTTGCTGACTCTCAAGATAGATCCTAGCATCATAAGAACATAAGAGTAGCCATACTGGGTCAGACCAGTGGTCCATCTAGCCCAGTATCCTGTTTTCCAAACAGTGACCAAGCAAGGTCACAAATACCTGGCAGAAATCCAAATCGTGGCAACACTCCATAATATAAATCCCAGGGCAACCAGTTGCTTCCCATGTCTATGATTTGGATTATTCTTTCCAATGTGCATCACCTTGCATTTGTCCACATTAAATTTCATCTGCCATATGGTTGCTGAGTTTTCCAATTTCCTAAGGTCTTCCTGCAATATTTCACAGTTTGCATGTGTTTTAATAACCTTGAATAGTTTTGTATCATCTGAAAATGTAATCACCTCAGTTGTTCCGATTTCCATATCATTTATAAATATGTTAAATAGCACCTTTCCCAGTACCGCTCCCTATGGCACTCCACTGTTCACCCTCCTCCATTGAAAGAAATGGCTATTTTACACAACCCTCTGTTTTCTGGCCAATAATCAGTTCCCAATCCACACCAGAACCTTGCCTCATATCCCATGAATCTTTAATTTTCTCAGGAGTCTCTCATGAAGAACTTTATCAAAAGCTTTCTGAAAATCTAGATACACTACATTAACTGACTCACCATTATCCACATGTTTATTCACACCTTCAAAGAAATGAAGCAAATTGGTGAGGCAATACTTCTCTTGGCTGAACCCATGCTGTCTCTGTCCCACTTAATCATATTTGTCTACGTGTTCTGTAATCTTATTCTTTATAATAATTTCCACTATTTTGCCCGGCACTGACATCAGGCTTACCAGGCTTTAATTTCCCTGATCACCCCTAGAACCCTTTTTAAAAATCGTCATTACATTGGCCACCCTCCAATCTTCAGGTGCTACAATTTTAACGGCAGGTTACATATTACTAACAGCAGGTCAGCAATTTTATGCTTGAGTTCTTTGAGTACCCTTGATCCAGGTGATTTGCTACTCTTTAATTTGGCAATTTGGCTCGGTACATTTTCCAGGTTCACCGAGAATTCTTTTCAGTTTGTCTGCATCATCACCCTTGAAAACCATTTACAGTACAGGCAGATCTCTTACATCTTCTTCCATAAAGACAGAAGCAAAGAATTCTTTCAGTTTTTCCACTATGGCCTTGTCCTCCTTAAGCGCCCCTTTTGCTCCTTCGTGATCTAACGGTCCCATGGATTACTTTGCAGGCTTTCTGCTTCTGATGTACCTGAAAAAGTTGTTGCATATTCTTTTTTTAGCCTTCTTTATTACTGCTTTGCATCTGACTTGCCAGATCTGGGGGTTCTCAGAACTCATGCCTCCTTTTAAATTTGGAATTACTAAATTGGTGATTTGCTTTGTGTAGATAGAAATTTCCTCATGTCCCAAGTGGGTTATACCCCTTGGTCTGTCTGGTCTTGAGTATCCCTACCCAGGGACCCTAAGCCGTGGCACCTCTAGCTCAGGTATCTGGCACAAGGAGAACCCTCATCCAAACAGCCATTCATTCTGAAGCAAACAACCCCTTCCTCCTCCCCCCCCCCATGGACTAATACATATCTGCTTTCAGGAACACATGCAGAAACATCCTCTTCTTCTACTGCTATGTTGAAAAATGGCAGTGACTGAGCCCTAGTGGTATGTTAGGACACACTTGTAGGGTCAGTCTGCTAAATAAGGCATCTTTTGTGGAGCAAACTCTTATTTGGCAGACTGACCCCTAGCAGTGCATCCTAATATACTACATGAAGTTGGGTGCCATTTTTAAAAAGGTGGCAGAAGAAGAGGGTGCTGTTGGATGCTTCTCTGCAATCACATACTTATTATTGGTCCATGGGAGGTGCTACTGGATTGGAGGTTTTCTGGTTGAGGGCTGTTTGACCTAGGGTACCTTTGACAAGAGAGGCTCGGAGGGGAGGGGGAAATGTATGTGGTTTTTTTTTTTTTGTAATTTCGTCAGTGGTGAACCAATTCCTTTTCATTAAAAGCAGACTGGTGGACTCAGGACTCGTACAGGAGATGGAGAGAGAAAAGGATAAAACCATTGAGTAGGATGAGAATAGTGAGCAAAGGTACAAGAAGGAGGCGTGCACTCAACTGGAACTTGGTGGTCCACTATCCTTCCCAAGAGCTGTTCCATAGTACTTGGGAAGGATAATGGACCACCATAGTACTTCTATAGGCATGCAGATCAGCCCTAATGCTTGTCATATTGTCCTGCATAAGCATATTGCTCATGCTGTTTTTCAGCACACCTTTCTTGGGTCATCAGATTTGATGGGGATTGAGCCCTTGGCCCTTTGGAACAGAGGCTGGAAAACTGTGTCAAAGTTCTAGGAGTACATAGCCAAGGTAGAACATAAGAATAGCCATACAAGGTCAGACCAATGGTCCATCTAGCCCAGTATCCTGCTTCCAATAGTGGTCAATCCAGGTCATAATACCTGGCAGAAACCCAATTAGTAGCAACATTCAATGCTACCAATACTGGGGCAAGCAGTAGCTTCCCCCATGTCCATATCTATTACAGACTATGGACTTTTCCTCCAGGAACTTGTCCAAACCTTTTTAAAACCTAGATACACTAATCTCTGTTACCACATCCTCCGGCAATGAGTTCCAGAGCTTAACTATTCTTTGACTGAAAAAATATTTCCTCCTATTATTTGTAAATATTTCCATGTGTCCTCTGGTCTTTGTAGTTTTTGAAAGAGTGAAAAATCGATTCACGTTACCCATTCTACTCTACCCAGGATTTTGTAGACCTCAGCCGTTCCATCCTCTTTATCATTTTGGTCACTCTTCTTTTAACTTTTTCTAATTCTACTATATCTTTTTTGATACATGGTGACCAGAATTGAATGCAGTACTCAAGGAGAGGTCGTACTATGAAGCAACGCAGAGGCATTATAATATTCTTAGTCTTTTTTACCATCCCTTTCCTAATAATTCCTAGCAACCTGTTTAATTTTTTGTCCACAACCACACATGGGGCATAACATTTTAGTGTGGTGTGTACTATCGGGCTTATTTTCGAAAGAGAAGGGCACCCATCTTTCAACACAAATCGGAAGATGGGCGTTCTTCTTACAGGGTCGCCCAAATCGGCATAATCGAAAGCCAGTTTTGGGCGTCCTCAACTGCTTTCCACCACGGGGACGGCCAAAGTTCATGGGGGTGTGTCGGAAGCATAGCGAATGCGGGACTAGGGTGTGCTTAACACATGGGAGTCCTTGGCCGATAATGGAAAAAAGAAGGGCGTCCCTGACGAACACTTGGGTGACTTTACTTGGTCCTTTTTTCTTTTTTACGACTAAGCCACAAAAATGTGCCCTAAATGACCAGATGACCACCAGAGGGAATCGGGAATGACCTCCCCTTACTCCCCCAGTGGTCACTAACCCCCTCCCACCCTAAAATAAAATTTTTAATATTTTTTCTAGCCTCTATGCCAGCCTCACATATCATACCCAGCTCTAGGACAGCAGTATGCAGATCCCTGGAGCAGTTTTAGAGGGTACTGCGGTGCACTTCAGGCAGGCAGACCCAGGCCCATTCCCCCCACCTGTTACACTTGTGGTGGTAAATGTGAGCCCTCCAAAACCCACTGTATCCACATCTAGGTGCCCCCCTTTACCCACAAGGGCTATGGTAGTGGTGTACAGTTGTGGGTAGTGGGTTTTGGGGGGAGGGGTTGGGTGGCTCAGCACACAAGGTAAGGGAGCTATTCACCTGGAAGCTTTTTCTGAAGTCCACTGCAGTGCCCCCTAGGGTGCCTGGTTGGTGTCCTGGCATGTGAGGGAGACCAGTGCACTATGAATGCTGGCTCCTCCCATGACCAAATCGTTTGGATTTGGTCATTTCTTAGATGGGCATCCTCGGTTTCCATTATTGCCAGAAATCGAGGACGACCATCTCTAAGGTCGACCTAAATGTTGAGACTTGGGCGTCCCCGACAGTATTATCGAAACAGATGGCCGCCCATCTTGTTTCGATAATACGGGTTTCCCCGCCCCTTCCCGGGGACGTCCTGCGAGGAAGTCCTCAGGAAAACTTGGGCGCCCCGTTCAATTATGCCCCTCTATGACACTTAAATCTTTTTATTGAGTGCTGACTCTTAAGGTGGACCCCAGCATCAAGTAACTATGATTCGGATTGTTCTTCCCAATGTTGCCATTTGGATGCCCAGTCTTCCAGTTTCCTAAGTTCTTCCTGCAATTTTTCACAGTCCACATGAGTTGTGACAAATTTGAATAGTTTTGTGTCGTCTGCAATTTTAATCGCCTTGTTTGCCGTTCCAGTTTCCAGATTGTTTATAAATATATTAAATAGCACCAGTTCCAGTGCAGATTCCTGCAGCACTCCACTATTCATCTTCCTCCTTTGAGAAAAATGGCCATTTAACACTACCCTCTGTTTTCTGTTCAGTAACCAATGCCTAATCCACAGAAGGACATTGCCTCCTGTCCCATGACTCTCTTTAACTTTCTCAGCATTGGAGGAACGGATATGGTCCCACGTCACAAAGCTGGGGACAGGAAAGAAGTGAGAAAACTACAGGCCAGTAAGCCTCACTCTGGTGCTTGGAAAACTAATGGAAACTCTGCTGAAGGAAATAAAGTGACCTTACAAGGCAGCATGGTTTTACCAAAGGAAAGGCCTGCAAAACAAATTTGATTGGTTACGCAAGTGTTGATGCGCTAGAGGAAAGGGATGGGGTGATGTGATGCAGATGTTTAAATATTTGAAAGGTATTAATATGCAAACAAATCTCCAGAGAAGGGGAAGCAGTAGAGCTAGAGGACATGAATTGAGGTTGCAAGTGGACTGACTTAGGAGTAATGTCAGGAAGTACTTTTTCACGGAGAGGGTGGTAGGTACCTGGAGTGTCCTCTCAAAGGAGGTGGTGGAGATGAAAAAGGCAACGTAATTCAAAAATGCTTGGGATAAGCATGCAGGATTCCAAAATGGAAAGAGAATGAAATCTAAAACAAAAACTTTGCGATGCTTAGATGGTAACTCCAGTAATTGGGAAATAATGCCAGTTCTAGGCAGACTTCTACGGTCTGTGTTCTGATTATGGCTAGACAGATTTGAATGGACTGGAGTGAGCTTCAACGGCAACTCCAGTAGTTGGGGTGTATGTCCATTGCCAGGCAGACCTCAATGGTCTGTATCTTGAAAATAGCAAGGACAGATCAAGATCAAGAGTATATATCTTATATTGTATCATATACTATTAGTTTACCTTATTGGGCAGACTGGATGGACCATGCAGGTCTTTATCTGCCATCATTTACAATGTTACAATGTGTATTTATACTGGTATTCTATAACAGAATTAGGGCACTGAGATGTCTTTATAGAATAGGCACTCCCTGCACAGCATTGGGGCACCTGAATGGGGATGGGGCGCCTATTGATTTTTTATTATTACTATTTTTTTTCAAGTCTGATCTGCACTCCTTTCAGACAAACAAGAAAGCAAGAACATAAAGCTCCCAAGTTACTATAGAAAGTACACTGAAAGAGAATTTTATAGTATCCTGAAAAGACAACCTTTCTGCTACAGTGCCTTTTCTTTGCCAACTGACTGCTGATATAAACTACTGAGCACACACACGTTCTGTTGAGCTGTAGCAGGACTACCATGGGGAATGAAGGAAATAAACCACTTGAACAGAACACAAATTGAGAAAAACTAACCATGTGATACAGAGGATAGTTATTTCCCAAACCGGCTTTTATTCCTGTATAGAAAAAAAGTTATGCAGTAAATGTTCTGTAATATTAATCAAGTTTTGGTTTAATAGAGCATTAAGAATGGATGGATCGGCCAACTGGCTATTTGTTTGTTTTTTCGCTTTCTTTTCTGTCTCCTTCACTAATAGTAGGAAAATGTCCACTTGTTCACAAATACTGAACTTGTGTCAGCTGGGGGATAAAGTTTTCAAACACTTTCAAATGATATTGCTATCATTTATATTGCAGGATAACAGCTTAATCCAAAACACATATAATGAAAAGGGAGAAAAATAATTGCGGGGAGAACATGAAGCTTAACAATTGCTTATGTTTTCCCTGGAAGCAAAGAAAAATACGAAGGGAATCCCATATAGAGCGTAGTCAAACAAATGACAGTTGGAAGGTGGAGAAGGCTTTAGAAAAAGAAGGGACACGGGATGGTCATTAATGACAAAACACTTTATTTCTTGTGCTTCGCAAAAACATAGAGTGCCTCACATGACACCATGTTTCGGCACTAAGTGCCTGCCTCAGGAGTCATGAAATGTGAAACTTGGACAGGAAGTATATATAGAAACACCTATCAGCAGAGGAAGGAGCCATAACCCAGCATAAATTAGTGAGAAAAGATAGTAAAAATATTACAGGGGGATTTAAAAACAATATTGAAAAGTACATTAACTCAATGACTTAAGATAAAAGCCATTAATTAGCTAGCAATTCCTGTATTTTCATTCAGCTTTGGAGTTATAGACTGGCCTCTTAAATATTTTGAAAAACCCGGCGTGCAAACTTGGAAACTCCTCTATGCCCACAAAGTAATTTATAACAATTAGTGTATACCAAGACTTTACATCCCTTGAGCTGAAGGAGGAACAGGCTCCATAGAGAGAGAGAGTATACATATAGAGCTACTTCATAGGCCTGCTTAACGGCTTCAGCAGACCTAAATATGCAAACAAAAAAAAAGTATTGAGGTATGAAAGTATCTAGAATTTGTATCCACTGTTACATTTGCACAAACACTCTGATGAGTAGGAAGAATGAGTGAGAATTCTATAGTGCACACAGAGAAAGCAACAGCTGAATTTGAGAAAGAGGAGAAACTCTGCAATGCATTACATCAGCAGATGAGTAAAAACATATAGCAAATGCATGAGTACAGTAGAAAATACAAGTGTTAACTCCAGGAGCCATTTGTTGATCAAACTCAGACCATGAAAGGTTACACAGAACTGAACTGAAACCAAAAGATATGAGATTGATGGTTGCAGCTAAGGATTGTAGATTATGTACAAGATGTTTCACAGCCAGTATAGAAAAAAATTTAGAAAACAAATATATGTAGATTCTTTAAGAAAGAGCTGGAAATGATTATGCATCTTATAGCTGGCTGCAAAGCTCTTATGAGAGAAGTGTAGGGGTCTTTTCCTGCTGTCTCACCTTTGCTGGTCAGAGGCCTGCTAAGCCTGAGCCATCTTTTGCTGATCTAATATGAATTCTACAGCCTGTGACCTGTATACATCAGAAACCAGCTTTCTACAGTTGAATACTACTGCTTGGCATAGCTGTGATGACTTCATCCAAGGACACGTTTATTCAAAATGGCCTCCCGTTATCTCCTGGGAAAGTGGGGCAGCATGCCTTGCAGGGACGGAGTCTCTGGGAGCATCTGTGGACCAAGAGGGAGCTTGCTACCATCAGACTTATGGCTGATAACAGATTCTTTGCTAATCACAAGGCCTCTCATTGTCATGACCGTGAATTCTGCTGGACAGAAGTACACAGTTTATGATTGGTCCATAGGTATCACCTGGATGGAGAGGGATGCCAATGTTGGACTGAAGAGTAAAAAAGAAGGGAGAAGAAAAGAAGATTTTCCTGGTATATACATCTCTCTCAGAGGAGCTAGAGAGACTGATCTGCCAAAAAGCTGTGAACTGAATTATGTGCAGAGCAGTGAACAAAACAGTTCAAAAGCAGCTCTTGGGCTTTCCATGACCCGAGTTACCAATCTGAGACAGGGACTTCAGAGCTAGCAGGTAATCTGCTGGAGCCTAGAAGAGAAGCAAATTCATCACCTCTTGGACTCTGAATCTACGGGACCTCAAAGAGTGAGCTTATTTTTCTTCCTATAGTAGGGTATAGTTAGTCTGGGTTTTCTCTGTGAAGGCTGGTTTGTACCAGGATCTGTGTGGTTTTTTTTCTAATTCTGCTAAGTGTTGGTAATCTTTTCTCAGGATATTTTATAGTTGTGTAATTACTCATATATATTGGTGTAATAATCATTATTTTGTAGTGCAGAAGTGTATTTTTGTGACTTGCTTTGCATTTTGCTATATTGTTATTTTTATATCTATAATAAATATATTTCCATTTTAGCATTATTCCTTTCATTGGTACATCCTGTTAGCACAGCTTACAGCCAAATAAGAGGTACTGTCATATTCCTAGTGAATGAGTCCAGTATAATTGCTATTTAGTAATGTTCTGCCCACCTAACTATCTCATTGACAGGAAACTGTGTAAATGTTATCTTCTCTGTACCAGAAAAAACATTGGGGTCATGACCCTAAGAGAATTATGGAAAACGAAGAGGTTATGAGCACCAGGAAATTCTAATTCCATCTGATAAAAAGCTTGGTACAAGAAAACCAGACATTGTAAAGAAGAAAAAAAAGAACAACAACAGTAGAACAGCATTGATGAGAGAAGTGTCAATGCCAGGTGATTATTCTGTGTATTGAGAGGGAATAAAGATCTCCAAGCAAGCAATGCAGTCGGAGAGCAAAAAAATGTGGCAGAAAAATACAGAAATATCCCCTATCACATTGGGTGCTACAGACTTGATTCAGAGGAATTTTCAAGCGAACCTAGTTTCCAAGTTTTAAGGTGTATTTCGTATTTGATATGCTGCCCATTGGCAAAAACCATTTGGGCGGTTTACAAATATATAATAAAAATATTAATGAAAAAGAAGGAAAAGAAAAAAAAATAGTATAATCTCTATATATTTTGGAAAGCAGAAGCCTTGTTTCACTGCGTGTTTACAGTATCCACTAGTATCTCGTAGCTAGAAAAAAGGCCACTGTGGGAGTCCACTTCTAGAGCTATGAGTTTTTAAACCAAAATTTGTGAAAGGATTCTATGTGCAAGCACAGTGGGAGATCATTTCATAAGGAAGTCTCAGGATGCTGAAGATGGAATAGCAAATAGAATCAAGGCAAATTTAATAAAATATGGGACTACCAAAAGATGTTGTTAGGCTGAGCATAGTGAGTATATATGTATGTAGGGTATCAATAATCAAGATTTTGATCCACACCACTGTATGAATATTGCTGCCTGAATAAAAATTACTATTATCTACATCCACTAGTTGGTATTGCGCTGCTCTTGTCCTCTGAACTAGCACAGGGTATACTAGATTGCTGCTCTTTCTTACATGCTGTTTCCAAAGACACACAATTTCTGGTACCAACAGACATCTTGGTATGTTCTTTGCAACCTCTTTTTACCTCGTTGTCTTCTTGCTCCTTGGTTCCTGCTCCACATTTGTGACCATCTCTGGGAAATAGTGACTAAAGTAGTAGATACAAAATATTTTGAAATGGTCAGTTTTGTTTTATGTCATGGGTCCATAAGCAGTCTGAAAAAGTTACAGGTCTGAACTTTCTGTAACTTTATTTTTTCACTTTAAAGCATGGAGTTTGCACTTTTATATTACAAATTGTTTGCTCTAACACAATTCGTTAAAACCTCATTTTTTGTTTCTGATAACTTTAGTAACCTTTTCCCAGAGATGGTCACGCTTGTCACTGCAGTCCCTTCTTTTCAGATTTTGCACTACTTTGATGCTTCAGCCTACTCTTTGGTTCCTGTTCCAGTTCCTTACCTAGCAGCACAGAGAGAGTCCAAAGTACAGAACAAAGTTCAAATAGCAAAAAAAGTACCAAGAGCCTTCAAAAACGGGACACAGTTCCTTTAATCGTATGGCTTGAACATCAATCTTCCATAAAATGACCCAACATTGGTTGTGTTTTGGCACACAGCGCCTGCATTAGAAGTCAGATGTGTAGCAGTATCAAAATGATGAAATGTGCAGAGAACAAACATTTTCCCTTGCACTTATATTTGTAGCAGAGATGGTCCCTTTATAGTCAGATCTGTGAAACAAGCCAGCTCCATACCAAGACACCTTCCATGCTAGTCCTAGTTTTTCTGGCACTCAGATACTTCCAAGTACAGCTTCCCATATGTGCCCTCTTCAGTATTTGAATGTATCCTGACCCCATTTAAAACAACAACAAAACCCCCCATTATTTTCTGCAGGTCTCATTTCCTTCAATAGGACCTATTCACTAGTAATGACTGTCTTTCAAATTAAGATTATTCAACTGTGTGATTATCCCCACAATGCACCCACTAATAATGTGCCCCTTTGCCTGCTCCTTGATACAGCAGTAACCCTGATCAATATGAAAATGCTTAACAAGGTCCCTCTATTGATGTTCTAGGTTGAATCCTGGGGAAAAGGATGGTAGGATGCATAGTGAGGGTAGTGATTTGATATCATGAATGACACTTGTTACCATTCAAAAACTCACCAGACTCTGCTTGGCTTTTAAAATATATTGGTGTAGAAGTAAGGATTATTGATAACAATATTTTTTTATTTTCAAACAGTTTGACCTTGCTTAACAAGTATGTAATGACTTGAACGGTAGACAAATAAAAACAAACAAAAATAAATTGTAGAACATCCTGCCCTTCTTTTCATTTATGTTTCTTATGTTGCTGTATCTGTTAGAGACATGTTTTATATACTGCATGATCTTTCTCATATATGCCTTCTCAATTTCTCTGTAATAGGGGTTGAGAAGTTGATCTACCACCTGCACAAACACAACATTCCCATAGCTATTGCCACCAGCTCAGCAGGAGTGACATTTGAAATGAAAACAAGTAGACACAAAGACTTCTTTAATTTGTTCCATCACATTGTATTGGGAGATGACCCAGACGTGAAGAATGGCAAACCACAGCCCGATCTTTTTCTAGTGTGTGCAAAGAGATTTGATCCTCCTCCTCCTGTAGAAAAGGTAGGACCTTCATTAGCTGAAACACAATTGTTTCTTATTGTGATCTGGAGTTTCAGGATTGCCAGTTAACAGAAAATGCAGTATGTTCTTCAGTATATTGTACCTGTAACATGTGGGAGCTGAACTGACATTGCTTCTGTTTTTATGAATAGTTTAGAAAAGCACTGAATAAAGTAGCAAGTTAATCACCATTAACTGCTTGTATTTTTTTCTTTTTCGTTTCTTTCTTTGTTTTGTTTATAAAATGCATTACAAAAATATGAAGTTTGATTTTGAGTTCACATTCAGCCTAGGAAATGAATGTGATATTTTTTTGTTGTTGTTGTGGGCATTAGGGTATGACCTGCTGCATTTATATAAAATGTCTGTTACATAAAACTGTCCTTGAAAAGAAAATGTTATAGAAAACTTAGGGGAAAAAAACCTCATATAAAATGTGACTCACTTCCTTTTTTTTTTTTCCTACCTCACTTTCTCATGTCGGTTTCAGACGTATTTCTCTTACTGTTTGATTTATAGCATGTAATGTAAGAATACAAACATGAATTTATTTCAATGATTTTTTTAAAAGTATTGCCATCTATTTGTTGTTTCTATGAGTTTTCTACTAATATTTAAACACTGTGGTCAGTGCTAGATTTAAATGCCAACTGTGGAATTTAAATCTGTACTTAAATGTTCATTGCTTGCCAATATCTGGATATTGATGCTGAATATCTGGCTATAGACTGACTGGCGCCAATATTCAGGACCATCACAGGGGTAATTATTCAGTTAGGAGGCCCTTTTACTAAGCTGCACTAAGAAACAAGATTAGGGTATCCTTGGATGTGGGACTTTCCTGCACCCTAAGCCCATTTTTAGCACAGCTATCCAACAGGGCTGTTTTCTATTTATTGAATGCATGGTGATGCGTTAATGTTAGTCACTGGAAAAAAAAAATCCCAGGAGCGCTTTCCGCCCTCCTATTTAGGAGGCACAAAGGGATCCCATGTTATGGATGCACTAATCAGTTAGGGCGCTGGTAATGACATCATGCTAGCTGATTAGCACATGCATGTCCATTTCCTAATATGCCCCCCCCCCCCAAAAAAAAAAAAAACGGCACGCAGGCGGCAAAACAAATGTAGAACGATTTAGTGCATACTGTATTAGGCCATTTTTGCTTCATTAGGTGTTCATTACCATCTAATGCAGCTTAATGAAAGGGCCTGTAAATTAGGAGAGTGAAATAGCTTATTTGTTTCTCTAACATACTTGGATAGGTATCTGGGTACCAATGCTAAATATCAGTAGAACGTAGATAACATTTGGGACCATTCCTACCTGGATAAATAGCACTAACCATCACGCCACTGAACATAAATGCAAGCCTCACCTGTGTCCTGCCTATGCTCCATCCACGTATACACTCACTTGCCATTATGTGCCATAGCAGTTGCATCTTGGCCCCACTGGATGGTGCCTTTTTCCCAGTGGCGTGTTTGAGTAGCCAAAAACACATTCTGCACCTCGGTGGAGGGGGAGGGGGGATCAAACCATTTTATTTGGACACATAGGCATAAAAATGGGATCATAGGCATAAAAATGTTAAAACCATATGTAATTTTGATCCAGTTCTTTTTTTTCTGTCCTGTCCTTCAGAGCTTTGATACATTTTGGGTGTGTAACCTATTCACTGTGGAAGAATAGTCTGATGATTAGTGTGGTAGATTCAGTTCCTACTGCAGCTCCTTGTGACCCGGTAAAGGTCACTTAACTTTCTATTGCCCCAGGTACAAAACAACCCACTTTGGTTGTACCACAGAAAGGTGGTATATCAAATGCATTACCCTTACCCTTACTTGGAAACAAGAAGTTTCTTATTCCTTATCCAGATCTCCAACAGGGTAAATACCTCTAAGAGAGCAGACAGAATGAAACATGATCTAAGAAAACGTGAGAACTGGGTGAATGATTGACAGTTAAGAATTGGCCTGGTGGTTAGAGCACTGGTCTTGACATCCAGAAGTGCCTGGTTCAAATCCCACTGCTGCTCCTTGTGATCTTGGGCAAGTCATTTAAACCTCTATTGCCTCAGGTACAGGCTTAGATTGTGAGCCCTCCAGGGACAGGAAAATACCTAGTGTACCTGAATGTAACTCACCTTAAGCTAAAACTTTAAAAAGGTGTGAGCAAAAGCTAATAAATAAATGCAAAAAAGTACAGTCTAGCTTCTGGGTACAAACATTTTGTAAGATTAGTATTGGGGAGGGGGGGAGGAAGGAGAGGATCTATTATGTACCAACCAAAACAGAGACCTTGGGGTGATAGTTTAATATTCTCCAAGGACAAATGAGATTTACAGCCCTCACAGATGGGTGATGTCTTCTGATCCCCACACTATTGAGCATCAATAGAGCCCATCAGGACTGATCTTTTATGGATCTGGCAGAGGGTCAAGTTATGTAGCAAGAAGCAACATGGACCAGACTGGTCCATCTTAGGAATTCTGTGAGTGCTGACACATTTAAATCTGTGCCTTTTGCACTAAAACAGGCATAGCCCACAAAGTGTCAGTTAGTTATGGACATGCTTTGAGCTGCCATCGGTTAGGGCTTCCCATATGTAGACCATTGAGCACAACACCCCTCACTAGACTTATCAGTGACAACTGTTTAGGTTAGTCCAGTTTGAGGGCTTGTAGTGCTAATGCTACAGTTGAAGTTGACTACAGTTGAAGTTGACTATGGCTAGTGTCCAGTCAGAAATTGCTGGGTGAGACAGACATGGACTTTCAAAAACAATTGCATGACCTCCATGGAGGGTGTGTGGTTAAAACTCAGACTTAAATGAGGATGGTGAAATATCTTTTTTTGACCACTGCGTCACCAGTTCTGGGGGCCATTTTACTAAGCTGTGTAGGCGCCTACGCGTGCCCAATGCATGCCAAATTGGAGTTAGTGCCTGGTTACCACGTGGCCCTTGCAGTAATTTCAATTTTGGCATGCGTCTGAAAAATATTTTTTATTTTCTGTTGCGCAGCAGCTACGCACGTAACGTGGAATTTGACGTGCGTAGACCATTACCGCCCGGTTACCGCATGAGACCTTACCGTTAGGTCAATGGCTTGCGGTAAGGTCATAGACCGAAAATGGACGTGCTGCAATTTCATTTTACCGCACGTCTATTTTTGCCCCCCCCCCCCCCCCCCCCCCAAAAAAAAGGGCATTTTTTGTAGGTGCACTAAAAAATAATTCTGGGCGTGCCCAAAACACACGTCTTCAGTACCGCAGGCCATTTTTCAGCGCACCTTAGTAAAAGGACCCCCTGGTTGCTGTGGAACTTACTGAAAATTTTGATAGTAAGACATAGAATGGGATATGAGGATTTCTTTAATTAGGATAGTTTAAATTATTGTGAATGTATTAAATTGTGCCCATATTAGTAGATCAGATTAGATATTATGTAAACCACTTCCTCTTGTGAGGAAATAAGAGTGAATCAGCCTCAGAATAGAGCAGAATAAAATAGAAGGGGTCCTGGATGCTGGCTTAAGTAGAGATCTTTCACAAAGCAAAGTTGGCAATGGCAAGACCTGAAATGGCCTACGAATGAAGTTGGAGAATTTGGGCACAGCTGGGACAGATGTGGAGGGCAGTCTTAAAAAGAGTGGAAAGTACTACTAAAAATGTGGGAGAGGAAGAGAATTGGTATTGGGTCATATAGAGTATGAACATTTACACTATGGGGGGTAATTCTGTAACAGAGTGCTTTCAGTTAAGACACCCTGATAATGCATGATAGGAGCTTATTCTGTAATGATGCTTGGGCACTCGGGTGTTATCATGGAATTCTAGTGTAACCAGTATCAACACACCTAACATTAGTGCACCCACAGTTACGTCAGCCAAAGACCTGGCATAACTGGATCCTAAATGCATCAGACATGCATATAACTTATAGTATACTTATAATTACAGAACACAGTTATCAATGTGTAAGCAAGAGTCCTTCCTGACCAAGGAGGAAAACGCCTCATGAACAAACCCCTCCCACTAATGTAAATTGGATAGGGGCTACAAATTCGTCATCATAGGCGCTCCAAAAACCTCCTTATTTTCTGAATAATTTTTGAAAATTTGTTTTTTCTAATACTAAACAATAAACTGCTCTGCCCAGTCAGCTATGAAGTTTTACTTAACTTAGGCATGCTACAAACTTTCTCCTCCCAGACCGTGATTCGACTGTGGTCAACGGGTCCCGTTTCATTTTACGCTGCTTCAGGACCACAGCATTTCAAACAAACAATTCAACGGTCATGTATCCTAAAAAAAAAAGAGAGGGAGAGAAAAAACTAAAATTGTTATAATTCTTCTTAACAAGTCAGTCTTCTAAATACTATCTCTGCTTACATTCCGTTCATAATGCCGACGGTAGCATGAAGGGCAGGTACACTTAAACATGGCGGCCCTATATATGCGGACTGTGACGTCACATGCTGTCATCAATGTCCAATCACAGTCCTTCAAACAGAACGAGGCATACCCTCGATATTAGATGAAAATCAAACTGAAGATCAATTTTCCAGAATTTCACATATCAGAAAAATGCATCCATTCAATCTTCCCATTTAAACCCGCAGGATTCATTGATTTTAACCGAAAAATCCACTACTGTTCTTTTCTTAACAGCCACAATCAGACTTCTTCTTCCTGTAGACGCCAGTCAGCTTGCTGTAAAACTAAACATCTAAGTGAATTGAAGCTGTGGGAAAATTCAGTACAGTGTATGGCCAGTGGAGACATGGTCTTCTTTGTTGAAATAACACTTTTGTGTTCAGTGAGTCGGACGTACAACTGTCGAGTGGTCTGACCAACATAAATCTTGCCGCAGGGACACTGGATACAATAAACAACTCTCTTGGACTTGCATGTAGTGTTCATATATAGAGCAAATTTCTGTCCTGTGATAAAGTTCACAAATTCCTTTGTCTCGATCATGATAGAGCACATCTGGCAATTGCCACAGCTTTTATGTCCATTACAGACAGTATCACTCTGGGGGTTCGGTCTTGACGAGCACAACAGCTCCTTTAAATTACTTCCCCTACTGTAAACCATTCTTATTGCTGAATTCGCAAATTGGGGTAAAGTTTGAATGATATTCCAGTGTCTCCTGATGATATTGGAAACACTATTCGCTTGCGAGGTGTGTTTTAGCACATATGTGTAAACCATTCCCTCTTGATCATCTTCTCTCCCCTTGGGCTGTAATAACATCTGTCTGTCGATGTATTTTGCTCTCTTATAAGCGGACCTCACAACTTTTTTGGGGTACCCTCTCTCCAAGAGGCTATCTTGTAAATTGCTTGACGGCAATTATAACTTATAGTATTCTGTAACAGTGCAAGCCCTACCTATCTTCTGCCTAGGCTTCACCCACATATACGTCCACTTGCAGTACAGTCATTTCATGTCAAGTGATCTGGTGGTCCCTGCGCGAAGGCTGCAGTATGGGGTCAAACAGATTACAATATCTCAGCAAGTATTGCATCAGCGAACGTAAAACTTTACCAATATTCATTGGGGACACGTATGAATGTTCACAGAAAATTTCATTGAAATCCGTGATGGTCGCGCAGGGACCACTAGACACTTGATATGGAATGACCATGCGGCCAAGTGCTAATTTGCTCTGCATTTACACACTCAAGGGCCAATAACCACGGGCGCCTAGTTATAGAATTGCCCTTTATCCCACCCCTTTCCATAACAGGTCACTTAAAGTTGGCGCCGGTTTGGCATGTGAGTTATAGAATGCTAGCATTTATGTATGCAACTGTATCGGTTATGCATGTAAGTGCTCAGCGATATTCTAGAACGTTAGTGCACACATGCCATAGCACATAAATGCAAGTAGGGTTTTCACAGGGGGAGGAGCATGGGGAGGCCATGGGCTTGTCTCCTACTTATGTCCGTAACTTACGGAATACTATGATTACTTGCTAAAGTGCCATGTTTAGGCATACACAATGGCATGGCTCAAGTGGGTGCAACTAAATGTAAGTGCCTAACTCCTGTCTTGCACTAGTATTCTATATTTAAATCTTTTTATTGAATGTGCTCCAAACCATATAAACAGTATAGCAGCAACCAACAAACAGTCTGGCACCAGAGAGCATATTCTCAGTTTTCAAAACTGGACCCTTCCCACCCCACAACCCCCCTCCCCGGGGTACAGGCCAACCTAAGAAATCTGCCCTTCCACTTCAAGGGCAGGGCATGGGGAGCAGCTTAACAGTTCAGGATCCTGCTGCGGGCAAGCGGCATCAAAGTGGACCAAAAGGGTTCTCGTGTAGCCTGAAATTGACGGCCTTCTGGAGAGATCAAAGAGGTGATATAGAGTAGAGCCTCTCTGTTGAAAGGCTCTGTGTGAATCATGGCTGTACACGAGTGTTGTACTGTGGGTACGTCTCTTTGCAAGCCAATCATGCAAAACGACTTTTGGAATTGTCAAAACTGTCCATTGAACAAAGTGAAATGCACCCTGGCGCAGAGGAGTAACGCTGAATATTATGTGTGCATAAGTGCCATTGGAGAATTGGATCAAACCTCCTATGAAGTGGTTACCTAAATTGTAGCCCACCAGCTATAGAACTGGGGTACTATATATGCATCTACCCAAAGTGGATGAATTTCAGCTGGATAAGAGTTGATGGATCATGATGGTCTTTATGTACTACTGTTCCTATTTTCTAAGGATCAAAATAGGGAAAGAGGATGGGATTTGATAGTCTGCCTTTTATGGTTATTTATTTATTTACAACATTTATATCCCACAATATTCCCGTCCATGGGCAGGCTCAATGTGGCGTACAATAGTTAATAAACAAACCATAACACAATAGCACAAAGTACAGTGGACAGAGTTACAGGAGGGGGAAAGAGAAGTCTGATGAGGGAATGGAATAGAGGGTGGGTGATTGGGTATCACAAAGTGAGCTGTGGGCTAAAAGGCTGCAGCTCCTGCAGGACTCGTGGTATACGCTCTTCCAAAAAGGAAGGTCTTGAGACGTTTCTTAAAGGTCGGGTGATCTGAAGTGATTTTGATCTCCCGAGGCAGCCTGTTCCACAGTTGAGTGCTGAGATAAGGAAAAGAGGAGCCATAGATGGCCTTATATTTGAGGCCACGAGAAACAGGGTAATGGGAAGCAGCTTAACAGTTCAGGATCCTGCTGCGGGCAAGCGGCATCAAAGTGGTTATATTCAAAGCAGTTTACATATTATATACAGGAACTTATTTTGTACCTGGGGCAATGGAGGATTAAGTGACTTGCCCAGAGTCACAAGGAGCAGCAGTGGGAATCTAACCCGGTTCTCCTGGTTCTCGGGCCGCTGCACTAACCATTAGGCTACCTCTCCAGAAAGGAAGTGTGTGAAATTTAGAACTTTCATCTAATCCCTTTGGTCTCAGAATATGTGGATTTTTCTTTTATCCCAAATCAGGCTCTGTGCAACTAGGAAACATTTAAACAAAAGAAAAGCTTACAAACCCCAGAAGTCTAACATTCACGCTTTTCTAAGTGCACATCTTGATTCAGGAAGTGTATGTAAAATGTTTACAATTTTAAGAAGATCACTCCGATTCTATAGATAGTGCTCAGAAACTGCAGATCAAGCCTCATGTCCATTTTGTTTTGGATTGTGCTGGTTTAGGAAATTGTAAGAACTTTTATACAGCTGTTGACTTGGGACTATGGAGTTTCTGCTTTTTTCTGTATAACTTTATGAATTTGGATCTGATATATGCATTTATATTATAACTGGTGCATGACAACAAAAAGAAGAAATGTTTTTGACAAGAGATATTTCCTGTACATTCTGGGGAGAGTGTTGCAAACTTGTAACAAATTATCTATAATTGCCTCTCAAATTATACAAGAGTGAATTTTATGACAACAAACATGTGTCTCCTGTCGAGTGATATACATAGAAAGATAAAAGCTCTTACTGAGTGTTTGCACTTGACATGTTGTGTCAAAGATTTTTGAACAACAAACCCTAACTCTTTTTCTGTTTTGTTTGGTTTTGTTTTGTTTTTTGTTTTGTCCATTAACTATGCTTTATTTAACATTCCTGTGTAAGTGTCTGATTACCCTGGTTTGCATTCTTTGAATCTTCACAGCTTGAAGAGTTTCTTCAACATCAAGAAGCATTTATTGCCTCTTAAATATTTTGTCACTTATTTAGCTTGTCAGTGGGTGGTCTTGGGTATAGAATGTTTTGGCGCTGATTAGATAGAATCATTCTTCCTAAGAGAATCTTGGGATACTGCTAGACTCATCACTCACTCAGATCCCACAAATTCAAACAACCTTCAAAAATTCTGTCTTATTACCTATGGCAGCTACAAAATCTCTCTCCATATAGTGAAAAGATGAGTCTGTCCACAGTGGTCCATGCCTTTATAACATCACGACTAGACTACTGAAATGCACTGTACACAGGCCAAACCAAAAAGAGTTTGCATCACTCCAACTAATTCAGAATGATGCAGCATGACTGATAGAAGGCTGCAAGTGGTGTAACCATATCATTCCCTTTCTGCAAAAGCTACACAGGCTACAAGTACCTTACAGAGCTAAGTTTAAAACTCTGTGTTAGATTTTCAAGGTCCTCAGACAAAATGGGCCAGAGTAGTTGAAGATTAAGCTAGCTCTTTACACACCTTTGAGACCTCTAGGGTCCTCTTAAGGATCATCACTATCTGTACCCTTATCAAAAGAAATTGTACGATGTGATACCCGCCAGCGAGCCTTCTCAGGAGTATCCCCCATGCTCTGGAATTTACTCCCAGAGGGGCTACATATAACTCGAGACTCTCTACTTCAGGAAGCAGGTGAAAAATTGGCTCTTCTCCCAAGCCTTCAATATATAGGGTGGCTGACTATACACCCATTCTGCAACTGGACTATCTTGCTACACGTACTGTAACTTAGATCAGTTCCTTATCTCTTGCTTAACTATATAAAGAACTTGCCTTGATTTTAGCTAACCATCAAATTATCCCAACTGACTCTTTACCGCATATCTTGTTCCCATCATATATCTGCTCTTAGTTCCTCAGCTATATAGTAATCTGTATTGTAGAAAAATCTTTAGCATCCTAACTTTGTTAGTTGAATGTTCTAATGCATGCTTATTAGGTGTATCATTAGCATTATTCTAACATTGTATTTTATCTCTGGTATTTGAATTCTAGTGCATATATTTTTGATACTGTTTCACGGTAGTTCTATTATTAAGTTTCAGTTTACTGTTTTCAAGTTTACCTCATTTATTGTATTTGTTTATTCTTGGTTATTTTACTATTGTTATGCTGTTAACAAAATTGTAAGTTTTATGTTAAACTGCACCTGCTGTACACTGCCTTGGGTGACAATCTCTTCATAGAGGCAGTTAATAAATACTAATAAATAAATAAGTTAGGGTCCTTTTACTAAGCTATGGTAGCAAATGGCCTTAGTATGCCCTTACGTGGGTTTTTCCTGTTTGCTTAGGCCATTTTTACTGCAGCAGTAAAATGGCCAATTTTCCTTTTTTTTTTTTTTTTTTTTTGTTGCTTTAATGGCCATGTGCTAATGTCACCATTACCATGCAGCCATGAAAACAATTACCACAGGAGCACTTACCAACACCTATTCTGTAGGCACCACCTACTAGATGGTACAAGCTCACATGGTAATCCTGCATTAATCAGTAGTGTGGAAATGCAAATTGATTAGCAGTGGAATGCCCATTCTCCACTCCCAGACATGCTCTCTCCATGCAAATAATTCATAACATGCAGTGTGCTGGCTACTGTTTCACCCACAAGCTAACTATATTGATATGTTTTACTCCAAGTTCCTTTTGCTTAGTTGTAATCAGGGCCACCAAGAGACACAGCTGGGCCCAGGGCAGGACCGCCGACCGCCCCCCCCACCCACCCATCCCGCACCTTGGCCGCTGGGCCCCCCCCCCCCCCCCCCCCACATTCGGGCCCCTACCCGCCCCCTTACCTTCCTGTGTCTGACTGCTTCTCCCTTGGTCTGTCGTCTCCTGCTTCTGTGTGCCAGGACCCTGATGATTTCATTGACATGATAACCCTTATTATCCGGGTCCCAGCACACAACAGTGGAGCAGGAGAGAGACAGACCTGGAAGCAGGCAGGAAGATGCTTGCCAGTACCAGGAGGTCAGGCCCAGGGAAGTTTGCCCCTATGCCTCCCCCTTGGTGGCCCCGGTGGTAATCTTTAATATGGAACTCAGAATTGTGTTCCTGTGGTGATCATTTTCCCCCAAAGTGTAGACATAATGCTGGGTTTCCACATCCTCTATTCTTCACTGTCTCCACACTCCGATTCCTTCTCTACCTTCAGCTCATCACCATGAATGAGTCCTCTGTCTCCTTAGTTCCTTCCTATGAACAGGTCTCCCATGTCTTGGACTTCAGCATCTTTCACATACAGGAGAAAGCTGAAATCTGTACATTTCAGGCAGTTGTCTTGGTTAATTACATTGGCTGTGTTATGTGACTGGTAGAATTCCTCCACTACTACTCTTTACTGGAAGGAATCAATGGAAAGTGGCTCAAGAGCTGTAAGAAGAGGACATGCTTGTGTCAGTGGCATACCTAGTTTGGCTGCCACCCGGGGCGGGTCCTGACTATGCCTCCCTCCATGGCGCATCACTGCCCCTCCCCCTGAAGCACATCACATACCTCCTCCCCCGAAGTGCATCATCTTCACCACCCGGGGGTGCATGGAGCAGTTTCGCAGCTATCGGCTCTACTTGTCCTCTGGCCCGGAAGTAATGTTAGAGGGGACAGGGAACCGGCGGAACCGACAACTCAGCTGCGCGACTGCTCCGTGCATGTTTCAGATGTGGGTGGGGGAGGCAGGAAAGAACCAGGCACACCCATTAAAGGGGGGGCCGACCACAACCGGGCTGAAGGCCAGCGAAGACAGAAGTGTGGGGAGGGTACAGGGAGGGCCTAGCTAGAGAGCAGAGGTAGTAGTGGGAGGGAAACAAGGGGTAGCAAGGGGAGGGGGCAGGAAAGAAGGGGAGGAGCAAAGGAGGAGGAGAGAGGAATTTGAACTGCACAGGAAGTCCTTTTGAATTTGGAAGCAGGAGAAGAGCAGCTGCCTCCTTCAACGGGAAAAAACGTGTATACAGCTTGTCTCCTGGCTTGGGAGGCCTAGAACGTCATTTTGTAAATGTGGTAGGTGCCTCCTTCAACGGGAGACACCAAGTGACGTCGGGTGCTTGGAAAACAGCACAGGGGGACACAGGGGCTTGGTACGGCTTGGCCTGTGGCCCAGAATATGCAACTACGTGTAGAAGCTGTGTACCCGGGTAGAAATGCATGCTGGCATAATGATTAGTAGAAGATGTAATGTAATTTGTTTAAGTTGTAACAATTTTGATGTTCCTGGCTGCGGCCAAAATAAATCCAATTCTATCGAAGATACGGCTTGTAGTGTGGTATTGAAGGGGGCGGGGGTTGATACGTCTGAGTGTGTGCCGAATGCCCGAGTTGAGGGTCCACTGGTTCACCAGGGTGCAGAGGGAGGTCTAGGGTCCAGTCTGTTTGCACTGTATTGTGCAAGCAGACTTCTTCCCATAACAACAGCTCCAGAGCTGGGACGTTAAACGCTCAGATTGCATCGCTCAGATTGCTCATTGTAGTATTGATAAACTGCTTGTTATATATTTGCATAGGGTTATCAGAAGCTGCTGTGGTAAACGGTAAAAGAGATGCAGAACCCCTTAGTGCATTAGACTTAAATAACATTTTCTTTAGGCTGGCTACTACCAGCCTAAAACAAACATTGCAAGCATGGTAAACTTTGTGCATCTCCCCATGAGTGAAGAAATATTTCCCACAATTTGTTTTGAATTTACTAGCTAGTAACGTAATTGTGTGTCCCCTAGTCCTTATGTTTTGGGAAAGATTAAACAAGTGATTCGTGTGTACCCTTTCCACTCTAGTATTTTATAGACCTCTGTCTTGTCTCCCCTCAGTTTTCTCTTCTCCAGGCTGAAGAGCCCTAGCCTTTCCTCATAGGAAAGTTGTCCTATCCCCTTGCTCTTCTCTGTACCTTTTCTAATTCTGCTATATCTCTTTTTGCAATGTGGTGACCAAAATTGCACACAATATTTGCACACATCATGGATGAATATTCTTAGTTTTGTTCTCCAGTCCTATCATTCTATTTGCTTTCTTAGCTGCCACTGCACCCTGAGCAGAGGGTTTCAATGTATCATCAATGACAATACCTAAATCATTTTCCTGGGTGGTGACCCCTAATGTGAAACCTTGCATCACATAGTTTGGGTTCATTTTCCCTACATGCATCACTTTGCACTTGTTCACATTAAATGTCATCTGACATTTGGATGCTCAGTCGCCTAAGGTCCTCTTGCAATTTTTCACAGTCCTCTTGTGATTGAACAACTTTGCCATTAAAAAATTTAATAACCCCATTTGTTCCCATTTTCAAATCATTTATAAATATGTTAAAAGCAGCAACCCCAGCACAGGCCCCTGGGGAATCCCAATATTTATCTTTTTCCATTCATAATATTGACCGTATAACCCTATTCTCTGTCTTCTATCTTTTAACCAGTTCTTAATCTGCAATAGGACACTGCCTCCTATCCCATGACTTTCTAATTTCTTCAGGCGTCATTCATGAGGTACTTGGTCAAATGCCTTCTGAAAATCCAAATGCACAATATCAACCAGCTCACCTCTGTCCTTATGTTTATTTTACCCCTTCAAAGAAATGTAGCAGATTGGTGAGGCAAGATTTCTCTTTGCTAAATCCGTGCTGGGTTTGTCCCATAATCCATGCCTATGTATATGCTCAGTAATTTTGTTTTTTATAATAGTCTCCACCATTTTATCTGGCATTGATGCCAGGCTAACCAGTCTGTAATTTCCCGGGTCACCTCTGGACCTCTTTTTAAAACTTGACATTACTTTGGCCACCCTCCAATCTTCCAGAACCATGCTTGTTTCTAAACACAAATTACACATTGTTAATAATAGCTATGCAAATTCATTTTTTTACTTCTATCATTATTCTGAAATGTATACCATCATGGTCCAGGTGATGTGCTACTTCTTTAAGGGCCCTTTTACTAAGCTGCATAGGCGCCTACTCACACCCAACGTGCGCCAAATTGGAGTTACCACCTGGGTACCTTGTGGCCCTTGCGGTAATTTCAATTTTGGCGTGTGTCCGCTACATGCATCTGAAATTTTGTTTATTTTCTGGCTACACACGCCAAGTGGCATTTGACACGCGTAGACCCTTACCGCCCGGTAACCGTGTGAGACCTTACCGCTAGGGCAGTGTCTTGCGGTAAGGTCTCAGACCCAAAATGGACACGCAGCAATTTTCATTTTACTGCATGTCCGTTTTCGGGGAAAAAAAGGCATTTTTTGCAGGGGCGCTAAAAAATAATTCTGCACGTGCCCAAAACACACATCTACACTACCGTAGGCCATTTTTCACCGCACCTTAGTAAAAGAACCCCTTAATTTGTTAGACTGCCTCATTGCATCTTCCATATTTTCAGAGATTTGTTTCAGTTTTTCCATCTCATCACTATTAAAACCCATGGTGAAATGTATTCTCCCCCACATCTTCCTTAGTAAAGACCAAAGCAGAGAATTAATTTAGTCTCTACACTATGGTCTTGTCCTCCCTGAGTGTCCCTTTTACCCCTTGGTCATCCAGCAGTCCAACTGATTCTTTTCCTGGCTTCTTGCTTCTAATATACCTTTAAAAAAGTTATAATTTTATGTTTTTAATTTTTTTTGGCCCCCAAGGCAGTCTTGTTTATGCTGTTTCCTATTATCTTCAGTTGGATCCTTCTTCCATTTTCAGAAGGATGTTCTTTAAGCTCAAATAACCTCCTTCACCTCTCTTTTTAACCATACCAGCTTTCTTTTGGCCTTCCTACTATCTTTTTGAATACGTGGTCTGGGCTTTCGGGAGGGTATTTTTGAACAATATTGTGGATATCCTGAAAACCTGACTGGCTTGGTTTTCCCTAGGATAGGTTTGGGAATCACTGGCCTAAGTGGATATCAGAAAAAAAAAACCCACTGATAAACAGATGCTGTGCTTTTTCTAAAGAGAAATATATTCATTGTGTATCACAAATAGGTCACATGGCCACATTTGGTACATAGAAGAATTCAACACCTCATTATTCTGAAAAAGACTAGAAATCTATTGTGTAAATGTGTTGGACTTCTATTCTGCAGTGGTCCCACAATGTGTCTGTTTTAATTTTCTGCTGACCTAGTTTATACTTGCAGAATCCATTGTTTTCTCCTCAACATGGCATTTTCCCTCTGCCCTTAGTCAGCATTCTATTATTTCCTCCACTCAGTTCCTAAATCAGGTTTAAAACCGTTTAAAATTTTATTTTTCTTTTCAACATTCTGTCAAATCAACCTTTCTTTCCTAATTTTTCATCTGGAAATAGGGTGTGTGTCAGGCCGCTGATTGGCTTTTTCTCTCAAAAGCATTTCTTCTCTTAAGGCAATTTTTCTTCTTTTGATGTTGTATTGTCTGTGTTCCTTACTATTTCAGAGAAGTAGGCCAGTGAGTTCAAATTATGTCACAAATGTACATAGAAGATGTTGTCATGAGCACGGGGAACTTGGCTTAGCTTTCTTTCTCTGAGTTTCTCCCCCTCCGAGACACAAGGAACAGTTCTTACAAATATTCCAAGTTGCTTTAATATAGATCTCTAAACAAAATACAGACTTCACTTTGGCAGGTACTGTATGTACTCTCTGCATTTGCTCAACCAAAGTCATCAAACGTAACAGTCTGTGCAGTTCCCTGTTCTTCTTCTCAGCACAGTTCAAACACAAAGAAGTTACAACCCTTGATTTCAGTGCTTAGCCATACGGGTTGAGCAGCCAGGCCTCGCCTCCTTCCAAGGTCTTAGGCCTTCCTCAGCTTCCTGGTCCACCAATTCTATTCAGGGTCCTGTTGTCCTGGGTTGGGAAACCAATTTACTCCTGCTGGCTACCAGTGTCCACAACTACTTCTTAATCCAGATTTCACTTTGGGGTCCTCTTTGCCCTGGGTTGTGTATCCTGTTTACTCCTGCTGGCTATCTGTGTCCATAGCTTCTTGGTCCAGACTTCACTCTGCGGTCCTGGATTGTGTAGCCTGTTTATTCCTACTGGCCATCTGCTGTGAGAGAGCTCCTCTGTCTTCTCTGGTTCCTTCTTTCTCCTCTTCTCTGCCCCTTAGCCCCTTCTTTTGGGGGGCCCCTCCTTCCCTTGATTGGCAACCAGGAGTCTAGAGAAACTAGAAGCTTCTCCCTTTAGGCGTTTTCCCTGTTTCCTAGAGAACACTAAAATCCCGGTCAATCCTTGGGATTCTGCTCCAGATTTTCTTCCCCTCCCAAACTCTCAATCCGTCCTAAGGCTCCTTTGTACAACTCAAAAGATGTGGAATGGGTGCCGTAGTGCCATGACTGCTCCTCTGAACACCACATACCCCCCCCCCCCCCCCCAAATATTCCTACTTTTCTTTAGAAAGCCAGCAGTCATTGTAGAACTCCAGATTTCCTTTCTTCTTGACCTTACCAAGACCTCCAAGCTTAATTTGATCGCAAGGCTTCAGTGGTGTACGGCCTGGGTTTATAGTCAGTCTTTTTAAAGTCCTTTTGGTAACCATCCTCTTCACAACTTTGATTCTCAGAATCAAGTTCTTTCATTTCCTTTTCACTTGAGGCTCCCTTCCATGGCACAGTTTCTCGGAGATGGGTAGTAGCAAAGTACTTGTACTTTGTTACAGTACGTAAGTACAATTTTATTTATTTGTTACATTTGTATCCCACATTTCCCAACTATTTGTAGGCTCAATGTGGCTTACATAGTACCGGAGAGGCCTTTGCAGGCTCCGGTGTGAACAAATACAGGGTGATGTTGTGGTAAGATCAAGACCTAGCCGCTTCAGCCTTTCCTCATAGGGAAGTCGTCCCATCCCCTTTATCATTTTCATCACCTTTCTTTGTACCTTTTCTAATTCCGCTGTATCTTTTTTGAGATGCGGCGACCAGAATTGAACACAATATTCAAGAGCGGTCGCACCATGGAATGCTACAAAGGCATTATAACATCCTCAGTTTTGTTTGCTATTCCTTTCCTAATAATACCTAACATTCTATGTGCTTTCTTAGCTGCTGCAGCACACTGAGCAGAGGGTTTCAAAGTATCATCATTGACGCCTAGATCCCTTTCTTGATCAGTGATTCCTAACTTGGAATCTTGCATTACGTAGCTGTAGTTTGGGTTCCTCTTTCTCACATGCATCACTTTGCACTTGCTCACATTAAACATCATGTGCCATTTAGACTCCCAGGAGAGTTGTAAAGAGCTTGAGTCCAATCCCTAAATCCCGACCCAAATCCCAATCACTCCATAACACTGATCATGAAAGGCCAATGAACATGGTCAAATGCCTTCTCGGCATCTAACCCCAGAAGACACAAGTAGGTTTTTGACTTTGTAGCTACGTGCAGCAAGTTAACCATTCGGCGAACATTATCTTTAGCTTGTCTTTAGGGAATGAACCCAACTTGATCAGGAAGAACTTTCGCTAGTTGATTCGCTAGGACCTTGGCTATAATTTTAACATCAGCATTAAGAATGGAGATAGGACGATAGGCACAGTCCATCTTATCTTTACCTGTCTTCGGAATCACTGCTATCCAGGCTTCCATCATAGAGGAAGGTGAAACCTTCCCATCCTGGACACTATTAAGAATCTTGACCAAGAGGGGAGCAAGCTCCTCCCTAAAAGTCCTATAAAAGTCATTTGGTAAGCCATCCAAGCCAGGAGTCTTCCCGTTGGCAAAAAACTTTAACATCTTAATCCACTTGGATGATGTCATCTAACAGACAACATTGCTCATCTGTCAAAGAAGGAAGGTTCTGGGATGATAAAAAGGCCCCAATAGCATCCGGGTGAATCGTGGAATCAGCCGAGTATAAAGACTGGTAGAAGGACTGGAAATGCTAATGAATCAAAGAAGACTTGACATTCAGCACTGTATTCTTACCATCTCCAATCCAAAGAATAATACGATCAAATCTTTGCTGCCTCAATTTAAGGGCCAATGAACGATCAGGCTTATTATGATTAAAGTACTGAAGTTGCTGTTGTTGGCTCCGGATAAAGTGCAGTTGGTCCGAGTAAATATTATCTAATCTTAACCGGAGAGCTTGGATCTGCCTCAGAATAGAGATCGAGTGAGAAGACTTATGAAGATCCTCCAACTGAGACAATTGTGAAATGCAATCTGCAACTTCCTTTCGCCTGGCCCGAGCCTGAGTGCTTGCCTGTTTTAAGGAAAAAAACCTCGTTACAGCCTTTAAGGCATCCCAAACAATCCCTAGAGAAGGATCTGAGTTCAAATTAATGTCAAGTTATTCCCTCAAGAGTGTTCAATAGTTGGCTAAAATCTTATCCACCTTTAGCAAGGAGACATTTAAAATCCACCTACTATCCTTGCGCTAAAAACGCTAGTGCGCCTTAGTAAAATACCCCCTGAGCATCCAGACAGGGTGTTACTGCATATGTAAATCTCAAAGCGTATCAGAAAGTCCACACGGGAGAGAAACCATTTGCATGTATAGAGTCTAGTAAAAGCTTTGGTCAGAAGGTAAACCTCACAATGCACCAGAGAATGCACACAGGAGTGAAACCATTTACATGTCCTGAGTGTGGTAAAAGCTTTGGTTGGAAAGAAAGCCTCACATGGCATCAGAAAATCTACACAGGGATGAAACCATTTACATGCACCGAGGAGGTAAAAGCTTCAGTTGTATTGGGACAGGTAATTAGGGAATGTACACTCTTGCAATGAAGTATGGAAAAATAGCACTCTGGTATATATATATATATATATATATATATATATATATATATATATATATATATATATATATATATATATAATGAGACCTCCTTTTTATCTATAGATCTGAATTCAAAGTGTTAATATATGGTCTAGCTTTGGATCTACCACTGGAATAGTGAGGGCCAAGGCTATGAAGCCTAAAATAACTAAAGTACTGACTAGGCCAAATATCTGTAAAAAGCAGGTCTGAACCATGAGTTCTGACACAAACAGGTACAACTGTCACTTTAAATCAGATGAACAAAATGGAGTCTATTAGTTTTGTATAGAAGGCTACAGAGGTTATACAGGGTTCTTAAGATGGCGTGAAAAGTATTGCGACACAGACAGATGTGGAACTGTTATCTCAAAGCTTCCCAAAACATGCTGATAAGACTGCATGGGAAAGTATCATCTCAGAAATCGAGAGCTAGGTACCTCACCATAGACTTCTATGGAGAGTTTGTGTATAAAAGAGGGGACAATTTGCCATAGCTTTGGTATCCGCCCCAACGCTTATCTCAGACGGCGAAGCTCTGTCCGGTTGTACCCAGAATCTATCTGCTGAATGTACCTGATTAAAGTCTGATGCCTGTACTTGTACCAACTTGAAGACTTGTCTTTGGGTAAGAAATAAAATGTATCTATCTATTTAAACCTATCTCTGTCTTTATTCTATCTTCTCTTTACCTTACATTTAGCTTACAAGGCAGATCACATACACTAAGTTTCTGGAGAAACTTAGACAGAATTTTAATAAGCATTATCTGGGAACATAAATGGCCCAGAGTATACCTAGATCCAGGAAGACAGAAAGCAGTAGTTATGGGAATTAGATTTAGATTACAGCCCCTAATGCAAACCCAGAGCAGACCTCCTTGTGATTGGGTGACAATGGAGGTTGAAGAAACCACACAGAACCTGTTATGTGAAATAGGTATCTTTAGTCCCCCGTGTGATCTGGAGTCAGAAAGAGGTCCAAGAGGGGGAAATTAAAACAAAAGTCCAAAACAATAGACACAAGGCTCAGATGTTATAAAAAAAGTAGAAAGCTTGGCATCAGGTAGAATAGTAGAAAATTAGATTGTGAGCCCTCCGGGGACAGAGAAATACCCAGTGTACCTGAATGTAACTCACCTTGAGCTACTACTGAAAAAGGTGAGAGCAAAATCCAAATAAATAAATATCTGTGAGCTGTTAATTTTGATGTTCTGATTTCAGTTACCCCAATATTGACTGGATAAATATAACATCAGGACATGCTAGGGAGGTAAAATTCCTTTATGAAATCTAGGACTGCTTTATGGCGCAGCTAGTTTAGGAACCAATGAGAGGGGGAACAATTCTAGACCTAGGTCTTAGTGGAGTGCATGTTCTGGGGCTAGGGCCACTTGATAACAGTGATCCTAACATGATCAGATTTTATATAATCTGTGGAGTAAGTACACACAGAAAATTCAATACGTTAGCATTTAATTTTCAAAAAGGAGACTGTGATAAAATAAGGAGATTGGTTTAAAAAAAAAACTTAGAGGAGCAGCTTCAAAGATCAAAAATTTACATCGGGCATAGATACTATTCAAAAATACCATCCTGGAAGCCCAAACCAGATATATTCCATGTCTTAAAAAAGGAGAAATGAAGGCCAAATGAGAGAAAGAGAGGTGAATAAAGCTGTTAGAGCTACAAGAAAATACTTCAAGGAATGGAAGAAAGAGTCAACTGAAATTAATGGGAAACAGCGTAAGGAATGGCAAGTCAAATGTAAAGTTCTGATAAGGAAGGCAAAGAGCGACTTTGAAAAGAAGGTTTGAAAAGAAGTCTGCTTTCCTTGAGGATATTTGCCAAACTATAGCACAGAGTTCAGACCACATATTTGCATGTCTTTATGGAATGACATGGCCTCCCTGCTGGGAAGGGGGGAGGGGTTAGGTTTTCCATCCTTCACAGCCTTTTCAAGAGAGAAAAACAGCCTTTTCCCTGCTATAGCTCATATTGTGGTTTTGCATTGTTTTCTCCTGAAAAACTACAGAAGTGTGTTTTTGCCCATGCAGAATTATTCCCACTCATTGGCAGGTTTTGTTCTTTGCCTTTGTTAAAAGCACTCTCTTAACAAGGAGTTACACATAGGTGACATGATAAATTAGCATGTCTTCCAGTATCTTTAAAGACAGCAGTTCACTAGTCACACAAATCCTTCTTCTTCTCTTTGCAAGTGACTGGTGAGCTGCCATTTTCAGAGAACATCCTTTACAGGTGAGTGATTTTTTTTCTTTTTTTTTCAGCCTTCCATTTATTATATTAATGAGATCATTTCCACATAAAGTGCTGCCTGCTCTTTATGTTTTATGAGCATAACAAGAACAATCAAAAACAAGGATGAATTTCAAAAATGACACATTTAATAAATATTTGTCCAGAATTTCATGATCAACATCTTGGATGTCTCTTCAGTACAAGTAAACAGAAATTAGTATCTATCTTCCTGGAAAAGCACTAGCATACAAAAAATGTATGCATAATAATATTTTTCCTATACAATTGTGTGTGTGTTTTTGTAGTTACTATGCAATAACTGCATTATTACAACAGGATCTTAATTTTAACCTTAACTTCCATTTTATTGTTTAAAACTGTAAGAATAGGTGGGCAGTACTGAAAAGCAAGGTGTGATGCTCTCTGCAAGCAATATGAGTCTGGGTGTAAGTCTGGGATATCAGCTTAAGAAATGTGAGAACAGCGTGTGCTCATCTGAGGTTGCCTTATAAGTTAGATGATTGGGTTATTGCATATAATATAAAGATGTTCCTTAGCCATTCATCAAAAACAAATCTTGGGTTGAGAAGATTGTAGGAGATACATGCTTGTATCTGCTACAAGGATGTATCTTTCATTACATGCTTGTAGGAGATACATTTGTTCCATTTGACCCACTTTGTTCTCTAAGGAACTATCAACATAGTATCGAGGCAATAGAGTCACTGAATATCTGTGGCTATTAGGAGCTAAAGGAAATATCCAGATAATTGTAGCAGTTATTTAGATATTTCCCTTCGGCCCTGCTACATAATATGTAATAGGATGTTGTAGTGCCTTTGGATTGCTCCATGGTGCCACCGCACCTTGAGTGTTGTGTGCGGTTCTGAAGGTCACCGCATCTCAAAAGAGATGTGGTGGAATTGGAGAAGGTACAGAGGAGGGCGACGAAGGTGATGGAGAGGATGGGACGACGTCCTTTTGAGGAAAGGATAAAGTGGCTGGAGCTCTTCAGCTTGGAGTAGAGATGGCTGGGGGGAGATATGATAGAGATCTATAAAATAATGAGTGGAATGGAATGCGTACACATGAATCAAATTGTTTACTCTTTCCAAAAATACTAGGACTATGGGGCATCCAATGAAGCTACAGAGTAGTGAATTTGAAATGAATCGGAGAGAATGTTTCTTCATTCAACATGTAATTAAACTCTGGAATTCATTGCCAGAGAATGTGGTAAAAGCAGTTAGCTTAGCGGGGTTTAAAAAAGGTTTATAGCTTCCTAAAAGAAAAGTCCATAAGTCGTCATTAAAATGGACTTATGGAAAATCCACTGCTTATTTCTAGGATAAGCAGCATAAAATGTGTTGTACTGGTTTGGGATCTTGCCAGGTACTTGTAACCTGGATTGGCCACTGTTGGAAACAGGATGCTGTGCCTGATGGGCCTTCGGTCTGTCCCAGTATGGCAATACTTATGTTCTTTTGTTGGACAACAGAGGGTAGTTAAAATTTTTTTTTGATCAGGAATAAAAAATTTAATCCTAGTTAAAATAAAAAAAATAATAATTGAAATAATAGTGCTCTAAATGCCCACCCCTAATTTTCATTATTTTATTTGGTACAGCTGTTGTTCAGATATTCTGCATAGTGTTGGTCTTCTAGGACAAGACAGTGCCTTCAAATATCTATTTTTTTAACGTGAACCCTTTATCCCTGTATACTTGGCTACTCATATGAAATCCTTTGATGTTATATGGGCACTGGTAGTTAGTGTATCAGAAGATACTGGTGAACTAGTACAGTCTTGATATACAGTACAGTACGGGCTATATGCTCAATCTGATTGACCTTCCAACCAGAAACAGGTCTGAAACTTTACAAACTTACCTCAATCTGCATTACCCCAATTATAAAGCACTCAAGTACAAAATCTATTATGGATCCAACTTCTCCTTTTTGGGCAGCCAACTCTGAAATGCCGTACCCAGATCTATCCGTTCAATCAGTGACTATCTACCCTTCTGGAAATCACTAAAGACCCATCTATTCAAACAAGCCTACCCAATGACCACAGCTAATCCTATGAACCCATCTACCCAACATATATCCAGGAAACGACAATGCCCTCGATTTCATCTCCCACCATATTTCCCTTGCTTATCCTGTGTCCCATTCCCCCTCCCCTACACCTCCCCCTTCTCCCAGGCTCACCTACCCCTTGTTCATAGCTCCTCCACCCCTTTCTCCCTTGCCCATCACTACCTACCTATCTCTTTCATTATTCTGCTATACTTATTTTTATTTATCAATACTCTGCAATCCCTATTACTGTGTAAGCCGCATTGAACCTGCTTTGAGTGGGAAAGTGCGGGGTACAAATGTAATAATAAATAAATAAATAATAAGGACTCTCAGACTTACATGCCTCCAAATTCAAAATGTATTATATGTAGTTTAGCATATCTCTGGTGGTGTTTCACTAATTTCTTTAGGAAATACCTGAGTATTATCACATATAAATTATGCCTGGAAATGAATACATAATGAATGAATATATATATATACATATATATATATATATATATATATATATATATATATATATATAATCATGTGATACATCCATGGTATAGGATACATTATAGTAGTGCAAGAAGGTTCCTGAGTAATAAGTTCGATTGTAACAGACATTAGGTCGTCAACTGTAGAGAAGTCCTGTTCATTAGGTTTAAAGTGGTAGTGCTTGATCATTAATAGCAAAGGGTTGAGCGGTCATGTGAATGAAAGTTCTGATTTGTATAGATCATATATAATGTTCATATTTAGTGTTTAGGATGGATGTTTATGGTATGCCTTCTTGAAGAGGTCTGTTTTCAGTAGTCTGCGGAAGATGGTTAGGTCTTGCGTTGTTTTTATGGCCTTCGGTAATGCGTTCCATAGTTGCGTGCGGATGTATGAGAAGTTGATCACGAATATGGATTTGTATTTTATCCCTTTGCAGTTAGGGTAGTGGAGATTGAGGAATGTGCATGATGATCTTTTTGCGTTCCTGATAGGCAAGTCTATAAAGTCTAGCATGTAGGTCGGGGCTTCTCCGTAGATGATTTTGTGGACCAGGGTGCAGACTTTGAACGCAATTCGTTCTTTTAGTGGGAGCCAGTGTAGTTTTTCTCTTAGGGGTTTGGCGCTTTCATATTTCATTTTTCCAAATATGAGTCTGGCTGCTGTTTTTTGAGGGGTTTGCAGTTTTTTGGTGATTTGTTCTTTGCATCCGGCATAAATGGTATTGCAATAGTCTAGATGACTTAGCACCATTGACTGTACTAGGCTGCGGAATACTTCCCTTGGGAAGAAAGGTTTGATTCTTTTAAGTTTCCACATTGAGTAGAACATTTTCTTTGCTGTGTTTTTCGCATGATCTTCAAGTGTGAGATTTCGGTCAATAGTGACTCCCAGAATTTTCAAGCTGTCTGAGACTGGGAGAGTGTAGTCTGGGGTGTTTATGGTACTGGGTTTGTTTGAGTTGTATTGTGAGGACAGGATGAGACACTGTGTTTTTTCTGCGTTTAACTTTAGTTGGAATGCGTCCGCCCATGAGTTCATTATTTGGAGGCTATGTGTGATTTCATTTGTGATTTCGGTTATATCTTGTTTGAACGGGATGTATATCGTAACATCGTCGGCATAGATGTACGGGTTAAGTCCTTGGTTGGACAATGATTTGGCTAATGGTGTCATCATTAAGTTGAAAAAGGTTGGTGAGAGCGGTGATCCTTGTGGTACACCACATTCAGGTTTCCATTGTGTTGATGTTTTTGAATTTGAGATCACTTGGTAGGATCTTGCTGTTAAGAAGCCTTTGAACCATCTTAATACGTTTCCTCCAATCCCGAAGTAGTCTAGGATGTTCGGGAGTATTTGGTGGCTGACCATGTCGAACGCGCTGGACATGTCAAATTGAAGGAGTAGCACATTGTTTCCAGTTGCAATGAGGTGTTTAAATTTGGTTATGTGAGTGGTTAACACTGTTTCAGTACTATGGTTGGCTCGAAATCCTGATTGCGATTCATGTAGTATAGTGAATTTGTTTAAGTAGTTGGTGAGTTGTTTGGTTACCATACTTTCCATTAGTTTTACTATCAGAGGGATGGATGCAACTGGTCGATAGTTGGTTGTGTCATTTAATTTTTTCTTTAAGTCTTTGGGTATGGGTGTGAGTAAGATATTTCCTTTGTCCATGGGGAAAATGTTGTAGAATGTAGTTCAAATGTATCGTAAGGTCTGTTATGAAGCGTTTGGGGGCGAATCTTATTGGAGTGGGTTTTGGAGAATTTGCTGAGTGCTTGAGTGATGGTTTCTTCGGTTAGCAAATCGAAATCATTCCAAGTTCGGTCTCCTGGGTGTTCACCAGGAATGGGGTCCAGGCAATCCATGAATTTTTCGTGATCATTGGTGTTGAGTGATAGTGTGGATCGAAGTTTTATAATTTTTTCATTGAAGTATTTGGCAAGTTGGTCTGCCAATGGGGTATCTGTGCTGGCTGTGGTAACCGGTGCAGTGTCTATAAGTTTATTCACGAGTTGGTAGAGTTTATGTGCGTCTTTGTAATCTGGTCCTATTTTGGTTTTGTAGAACGCTCTTTTGGTTTGTCTTATTGTATATTTGTATTTTCTTTGCATTTGTTTCCAGGCTTTGAGTGTATGTTCATTTTTTATTTTTTGCCATGCACGCTCGAGTCTCCTGACTTGTGTTTTTTAGTTTTTTCAGTTCTTCGTTGAACCAGGGTATTGAGCTGTGAATGCATTATTATTTTATTGTTCCTCTTTATGTATATATGTATTTTCCAGGAAAAGTTTTCCCTTAACTGGCATATTGACTCTGTCGATGTATCCCAGGAGCAAGATTACACTGAACAGGAGATAAATATGTGAAGTTGGATAGGACTTCTGCAGTAGTGCTTTAGAAAGGGCTATATCCAGAAAAACTGCAGCACTTAATGTCTCGTTTGTTAATAACTTTGCTGGGTGCATTCTAGATTATTATCATCCTTGTGGCTCACGCTGGTGGTGGTATGACAATATACTTGAACACTAATAAGATAAATTTCATTTAAAATATTTTACTGTGATAAGTGAATATTATAAAGATGAGATACTGTGCCCTAACTGAGCTGGCAAGATGGCAGTTTTATCTGCTTTAAGAAGTATGCTTCTCACTTCCTATCTAGATTTTTTAAAAATCTTAAAATAATAGCAGGTATAGTTAAAAGAGGCAAAGTAAGAAGAGTATCCACTGACGCAGGTAGATAAGTAAACTTAGGGGCCTTTTAACATGCTGTAAGCAGATATTACATGCATTAGCGAATAGTAACTATTAGTGCATGACCACATTGGCATGGCAGTTCACATTAATTCACATGCTGTGGAATGTGGGAGGGGCATGAGAGTGGACTGCATCTTACATTTAGTGCATGGTAACTTCCTGTGTTCCATCACCAGTGCAGATAGTACGCATGTGCTTTCTGCCTTCTATTACCACCCACTATCTGTCATCCTGCCTACTGTGTGATAACTGTGGGAAGATGCTGAGCACACCCCTAACGTTTGCCGCAAAGGCTTTGCACGTTCCACTCAGTAATTTGTGCACTTGGTATCATACATTGAGTAATTCTTTACATATTGATAAAATCAAGTTTTAAAATTTACATTGGAATGTTAAAATATTTGTTGGACTAATAAGTAGATTCAGAACAGTTTCATGGCAAAAATAAGTAAATAAATGAATAACTACAGTAGCTATTTCAAAGAAGAGAGTGTACTTACTCTCTGTTCCCTAGTACTGTCTGTTCCCTAGTAGGGAAGCACACAGTTCCTTATGCAGTGAGGGACTGAGGAAGAATGAATGCTGCTTAGAACAGCAAACCATTAATTAAGACTCTTACAAACTTATTGCAAGGTACCAATGTCTAAGAGCAAATTAAAGGTTTATCAGATAACCTTGCAGTAAGGGAGATCCATGTTTTGAAATGTGTAGCCCCAGAAGGAAACATACATTTCTCACCTCCTCTTTACATAAAAATTCTAAAACTGAAACACAGTAACTGTTGAGAATGTATGGATGAGAAAAGTCCAAAAAACTTTGAATCCCCATACTGTCATTCTTGACCAAAACCAGGACAGAACTGATTCTCATTTGCAAAGCACATAGACTTACAAAGTTACTTAGGTTACTATGGGGCTTATTTTCGAAAGAGAAAAACATCTAAAAAGTGATTTAAAACCACATTTGTATGTTTGGCTTGCTAAAACATTCAAATTGCTATTTTTGAAACCTATTTTGCAGATGTTTATCTATACGTTTCATCTGCAGAGCAGCTAAAACATGGGGGCGTGTTGGGGTGTGATTAGAGCATTTTTCTACTGTAATGGAACAAATCTAAAATATGCAGGACTAAAACTAAGATGTTTTGAGCTACACTTGTTTTTTTTTTTTTTTTTTTAATAATGACAAAGCCACATAAAAGTGCCCTAAATTAGCAGATGACTACTGGAGGAATAAAGGAATGACCTCCTCCCACCCCCCAAAAATGTGAAACTTCAGCTTCAGGTATTATGGCCAGCAAGGAGGTCTCTGGAGTAGCTTAATGTCCGTTGCAGTGCATTGTAGAGAAGGGGACCCAGGCCCATAAACCACTCTGTCACACATGTGGTGGAAAGTGTCAGCCCCCCAAAACCCAACAAAAATCTACTGTTCTCACATATAGGTTGACACCTGTAGTCTTAAGGGCTATTACAGTGGTGTATGACTAGGTACAGTAGTTTTTTGGTGGGTTTTGGAGAGTTCACCATACAATGTAAGGGATTAAATATGAGATATGTACCTGGGAGCTTTTATGGGAAGTCCACTGTAGCGCCCCCCCTAGGGCCCTGCTCTGCTGGAATATCTGTGTGGCCAGTCTACTAAGAATGTTGGCTTCTCCTACATCCCAATGGCTTGATTTTGTACGTTTTTCCCTTGGACTTTTTTTTCTAAGAAATGGATCAAAAAGATAAATGCTCAGAGCACAAAAACATCTAGCAAGTGGGCATTTTCGAAAAAAAAATATTTGCTGTTTCGAAAATTGCTGTGTTCACTATTCAGATGCTGGACGTTTTGAGCAAAACGACCGAAGTCAGACTTAGACGTCATACCAGAAATGCCCCTTTATGTAACTTTTGTAAGTCTATGTGGTTTGAAAATGAGCACCACTGTATTTTAGACTTTTGCTACAGGCTTGAAAATGCAACCAAATGTTAAACGGTTTCCATATTAAGAAATACACAGTAACTACAAGATATCTGGCGATTTTGACAAACATTTGAGTTACTGTGTTTTGGCTTTTCAGGGCAGTATAGTCCTGTAGAACTTATTACTTCTATCATATTGTACGGATATTTTTATAATGAGGCACTTATTTAAAAAAAAGTGTGACTATTTTTTAAAGGCAATGTAGATGTGTATGTGCCTTTATAGAATGGACTTTAAAATAATTGCCAGTTCCGTACAAATGCTCTTGCACAAAGTTATACCAGCACTGATGTTTTCAAATACCCTTGTAACTCATGTAAATAGTCATTCACACAAGGGCCCTTTTTCTAAGGTGTGTAGGCGTCTATGTGCACCCAACACGCGTCAGTTTGGAGTTACTGCCCAGCTACCGCGAGACCCGGGCGGTAATTTAGTTTTTTCCGTGCATCTGCTACACGTACTGGAAAAAAATTTTTAGTATGCTGTGCGCGGTGGAAACCAGGTGGTAATCATTCATGTGTAGATGATTACCGCACGGTTACCGTGAGACCTTACCGCTGTCAATTTTCTGTTGGTAAGGTCTCAGACCAAAATGGACGCGCACCAATTTTTATTTTGCCGACCATCCCTTTTCGGCAAAAATTTAAAAAAGGCTTTTTTTTACAAGTGCGCTGAAAAATGGATCTGCGTGCGCCCAAAACACGTCTATACTAGCTCAGCCCATTTTTCGGTGCACCTTAGTAAAAGGACCCTACAGATAGCTTTTGAGAATTGTATACAACTTTGCTTAGTTTAACAAAATCATTGAGATTCTAGCCCCCCCCCCCTCAAAAAAAGTTATTTCCATGTTGTTCAATTTCCTCCTTAAGAGGTTGTCTGTGTGCAAAGTTTTGAAAGCGATATCCAATGTTATCACTCTGCTCCCCCCCCCCACACACACACACTTTTTTTACAAAGCTGAGCTAGTGGCTGCCAGTGCGGTTATGCCGACACAGCCCATTCAAAGGCTATAGCTTTTCTTATCCTGTACCAAAGACATTGGGCTGATACAGTGGCAGAAGTCCTTGTCCATGAGGTGGATAGTCCCAGCCTCAGTGCTCACAGCGTATGCCATTGATTTCTGAATGCAATCTGTGACTTGCTGTGGCTTGTGAGTCTCACATTGTTTAAAGAGGTGGTATTCAAGATTGAAAATGCTTCATAAAATTGTTCCCTACATCTGTAAATCATGTTTTTATGCAGAAACTGGGTCTTATAAAATTTTGCTACAGGCATAAAGGGTAGATACACAAGAACCTAGCACTTTCACTTTATATACACGTAGGCATTCCCAGGGGATAGTTTGGGTCGAATGTATACATTATAAAGTATCTATCTATCTATCTATCTATCTATCTATCTATCTATCTATCTATCTATCTATCTATCTATCTATCTATCTATCTATCTATCTATCTATCTACAGTGGTGGAAATAAGTATTTGATCCCTTGCTGATTTTGTAAGTTTGCCCACTGACAAAGACATGAGCAGCCCATAATTGAAGGGTAGGTTATTGGTAACAGTGAGAGATAGCACATCACAAATTAAATCCGGAAAATCACATTGTGGAAAGTATATGAATTTATTTGCATTCTGCAGAGGGAAATAAGTATTTGATCCCCCACCAACCAGTAAGAGATCTGGCCCCTACAGACCAGGTAGATGCTCCAAATCAACTCGTTACCTGCATGACAGACAGCTGTCGGCAATGGTCACCTGTATGAAAGACACCTGTCCACAGACTCTGAATCAGTCAGACTCTAACCTCTACAAAATGGCCAAGAGCAAGGAGCTGTCTAAGGATGTCAGGGACAAGATCATACACCTGCACAAGGCTGGAATGGGCTACAAAACCATCAGTAAGACGCTGGGCGAGAAGGAGACAACTGTTGGTGCCATAGTAAGAAAATGGACGAAGTACAAAATGACTGTCAATCGACAAAGATCTGGGGCTCCACGCAAAATCTCACCTCGTGGGGTATCCTTGATCATGAGGAAGGTTAGAAATCAGCCTACAACTACAAGGGGGGAACTTGTCAATGATCTCAAGGCAGCTGGGACCACTGTCACCACGAAAACCATTGGTAACACATTACGACATAACGGATTGCAATCCTGCAGTGCCCGCAAGGTCCCCCTGCTCCGGAAGGCACATGTGACGGCCCGTCTGAAGTTTGCCAGTGAACACCTGGATGATGCCGAGAGTGATTGGGAGAAGGTGCTGTGGTCAGATGACACAAAAATTGAGCTCTTTGGCATGAACTCAACTCGCCGTGTTTGGAGGAAGAGAAATGCTGCCTATGACCCAAAGAACACCGTCTCCACTGTCAAGCATGGAGGTGGAAATGTTATGTTTTGGGAGTGTTTCTCTGCTAAGGGCACAGGACTACTTCACCGCATCAATGGGAGAATGGATGGGGCCATGTACCGTACAATTCTGAGTGACAACCTCCTTCCCTCCGCCAGGGCCTTAAAAATGGGTCGTGGCTGGGTCTTCCAGCACGACAATGACCCAAAACATACAGCCAAGGCAACAAAGGAGTGGCTCAGGAAGAAGCACATTAGGGTCATGGAGTGGCCTAGCCATCACCAGACCTTAATCCCATTGAAAACTTATGGAGGGAGCTGAAGCTGCGAGTTGCCAAGCGACAGCCCAGAACTCTTAATGATTTAGAGATGATCTGCAAAGAGGAGTGGACCAAAATTCCTCCTGACATGTGTGCAAACCTCATCATCAACTACAGAAGACGTCTGACCGCTGTGCTTGCCAACAAGGGTTTTGCCACCAAGTATTAGGTCTTGTTTGCCAGAGGGATTAAATACTTATTTCCCTCTGCAGAATGCAAATAAATTCATATACTTTCCACAATGTGATTTTCCGGATTTAATTTGTGATGTGCTATCTCTCACTGTTACCAATAACCTACCCTTCAATTATGGGCTGCTCATGTCTTTGTCAGTGGGCAAACTTACAAAATCAGCAAGGGATCAAATACTTATTTCCACCACTGTATCTATATATATAAAAGGCACCACCAACGTTCTAATGAAGCCTTCAGCCGGAAGTGTGAAGCGCCAGAGATATCCGGTTTCCCCATGAGTGTCTGCCCCACCTTCGCTCTCTCTGTAACAGAAACAGTGAAGGAAAACAGCACAGCACGAAATCGCTCTCTCTGTAACATTGAAGGACTCAGAGGGGGGAGGGGAGAGAGACGCCCTCACTCTCTCTGTAACACAAAGACAGCACAGCAGGAAACTTAACACTGAAGGACTCTGACTCGGAGGGGGGAGGGGGAGGGGACAGAGAGCAGAGGGGACAGACAGCACAGGGGAAGGGAGAGAGGGCATAGGGCAGGGACACACACACTCCCACATGCACACTCTGAAGAAAACCTTGCTAGCCCCCGTTTCATTTGTATCAGAAACGGGGCTTTTTTACTAGTATACATATATTACGTGCTCACATTTATTCATTTGTATAAACTACATGTTCACTTTACTCCTGCCTCGGAGCAACTGTAATTTGTTCACTATTGGGGATTATTGTAGGCAGTTAGAGTATTCTGAGCAATTAAAAAATAGCACCAAGGGCCTCCAGCGCTGGGATAGAAAATGAATCTTTATTGGGAGACATGATAAGGGCCTTGATTGTCATCTACACCTGCATCGGGGATCTGCAAAGTTCACTGAGTGAAACACTATCCAAGAAACAGGTCCAGGAAATCACTGTTTAAAATCAAATACTGCAACTTTCAGGACCTCGTTGCGGGGTCCTTTTATTAAGGTGTGCCGAAAAATTGCTTGCGATAGTATGAGCGCGGTTTTGTATGCGCGCCTATCCATTTTTAGTGTGCCTGTCAAAGCCTTTTGGGGAGGGGGGGGTTGAAAATGGATGTGCGGCAAAATCAAAATTGTCGCTTGTCCATTTTGGGTTTGAGCCCTTACCACCAGCCATTGCCCTAGCGGTAAAGAATCCGGGTGGTAATGGCCTATGCGTGTTGAATGCCACTCGGCGCACATCTGTTACACGCACCGGAAAATAAAAAATATTTTTCAGACGCGCACAAAAAATGAAATTACCGTAAGAGCCATGCGGTAGTCAGGCGGTAACTCCATTTTGGCACACGTAGACGCTTACGCAGCTTAGTAAAAGGACCCCTGAGATACCAATCCTTGATTGCATTGCTGTACAAAAAGCTATCCCAGTGCTGTTTTTTTCTTGTCACTCTGTATTGTGTGCTCTGCTTTCCCTCTCTTTTTCTTGACTTTACAGTATTCCAGTCATGGTTCTCTTTTATAAAATAGGCATGTTTTTGAGAATACTTATAGGTACACTGTTACAAAATTATTACTACTACTACTTAACATTTCTAAAGCGCTACTAGGGTTACGCAGCGCTGTACAGTTTAACAAAGAAGGACAGTCCCTGTTCAAAGGAGCTTACAATCTAAAGGACGAAATGTCAAGTTGGGGCAGTCTAGATTTCCTGAATAGAGGTATAATGGTTAGGTGCCGAATGCGTCATTGAAGAGGTGTGCTTTGAGCAAGGATTTGAAGATGGGCAGGGAGGGGCGTATGGGCTCGGGGAGTTTATTCCAAGCATAGGGTGAGGCGAGGCAGAAAGGGCGGAGCCTGGAGTTGGCGGTGGTGGAGAAAGGTACTGAGAGGAGGGATTTGTCCTGTGAGTGGAGGTTACGGGTAGGAATATAAGGGGAGATGAGGGTAGAGAGGTAACGAGGGGCTGCAGATCGAGTGCATTTGTAGGTTAGTAGGAGAAGCTTGAACTGTATGCGGTACCTGATCGGGAGCCAGTGAAGTGACTTGAGGAGAGGGGTGATATGAGCATATAGGTCCAGACGGAAGATAAGACGTGCAGCAGAGTTCTGAATGGATTGAAGGGGGGGGGGGGGGGGTAGATGGCTAAGTGGGAGGCCAGTGAGGAGTAGGTTGCAGTAGTCAAGGCGAGAGGTAATGAGAGAGTGGATGAGAGTTTGGGTGGTGTGCTCAGATAGGAAAGGGCAAATTTTGCTGATGTTATACAGAAAGAAGCGACAGGTCTTGGCTAACTGCTGGATATGTGCAGAGAAGGAGAGGGAGGAGTCGAAAATGACTCCGAGGTTGCGGGCAGATGAGACCGGGAGGATGAGGGTGTTATCAACTGAGATAGAGAGTGGAGGGAGAGGAGAAGTGGGTTTGGGTGGAAAGACAATAATCTCGGTCTTGGCCATGTTCAGTTTCAGGTGGCGGTTGGTCATCCAGGCAGCAATGTCGGATAAGCAGGCCGACACTTTGGCCTTGGTTTCTGCAGTGATGTCTGATGTGGAGAGATAGAGCTGGGTGTCGTCAGCATAAAGATGATATTGGAAACCATGAGATGAGATCAGCGAGCCCAGGGAGGAGGTGTAGATTGAAAAAAGAAGGGTTCCAAGGACAGATCCCTGAGGAACTCCAACAGAGAGCTTATGGGGTGGAGGAAGATCCATGAGAATGTACTCTGAAGGTACGGTGAGAGAGATAAGAGGAGAACCAGGAGAGGACAGAGCCCTGGAACCCAAATGAGGACAGTGTGGCAAGAAGTAAATTGTGATTGACAGTGTCAAAAGCGGCGGATAGGTCGAGGAGGATGAGGATGGAGTAGTGACCTTTGGATTTGGCAAGGAACAGGTCATTACAGACTTTAGATAGTGCTGTTTCTGATGAGTGTAGAGGGCGAAAGCCGGATTGAAGCGGATCGAGGATGGCATGAGAGGATAGAAAATCAAGTCAACGGTTGTGAACGGCGCATTCAAGTATCTTGGAGAGGAAGGGTAGGAGGGAAATGGGGCGGTAGTTGGAGGGACAGGTAGGGTCTAATGATGGTTTTTTGAGGAGTGGCGTGACTACAGCATGCTTGAAGGTGTCAGGGACAGTTGCAGTGGAGAGAGAGAGGTTGAGGATATGACAGATGGGGGAGGTGACAGTAGGAGAGATGGTGTTAAGTAAGTTGGTGGGGATAGGATCAGAGGTGCAGGTGGTGCATTTCGAGGAGGAAAGAAAATGGGAGGTTTCCTCTTCGGTGATATCAGGAAAAGAGGAGAAGGAGGCCTGGGTTGGTTGGTTGAGGGATTGGGTTAAAGGGTGTAGAAGAGGAGGTGGCTTGGTGATGAATTCGAGGTTGATCTTCTGCACCTTGTCGCGGTAGTAGTCAGCCAGTGATTGAGGAGAGAGTGAATGGGGGGGGGGGGGGGTGGGAGCGGGGCGGGCACTTTGAGGAGGGAGTTAAGGGTGGCGAAGAGACAACGAGGGTTAGAGCTGAGAAAATTAGTCAATTGGGAGTAATAGTCCTGTTTGGCAAGGAATAGGGAGGACTGGAAGGAGGATAGCATGAATTTATAATGAATGAAATCGGTATGGGTGTGAGATTTCCTCCAGAGGCGTTCAGCCGATCGGGCGCAGGAGCAAAGGTATCGTATACAAGGGGTCAGCCAGGGCTGGGGATTAGTACGCCTTGTGGGACGGGAGATGGATGGTGCAAGGGTGTCCAGAGCAGAGGAGAGGGTGGCATTGTAAGCGGCGACAGCCTTGTCGACAGACTCGGAGGACATGATGGAAGGGAGGAGATTAGAGATACTAGAGGATAAGGTGGGAGGGTCGACAGCCTTGGAGATTCCTGGAAGTAGTGGTTAGTGTTGGGCGGGACTGAGGGGGAGGGGTGATGAAGTGTGAAGGTGCCTCATAAAGGGTAGTTTTGGATAGCCCATGTAGTTACACAAGGTACACATACGGATTCCTCCCTCCACCTACGGTCCCTCCAACCTCATCTCCCTCCTTGAACATAAATGCACTTATTTAGATCTGGCTGACACCTTTTCACCAATAGCACGAGGAGATTTCCATTCAGTTATTGTAGGTATTTCCCTGTCATAAGGAAGAATGCTATTTAAAGTCACAAGGAACATCAGTTGGATTTTGAACCCTGACTTCCTTGGTTTTCAGTTTCCTGTTCTAAGTACTTGACTATTCCGTTGTGCTACTTACTCTACTTTACTCACTTCTGTATCTATTCTTCCTGCATCCATACCGGTGTACAAAAAATGGCTGGGTAGGTAAGATAAGAGAACAGAAACATTCTGTTTTAATTTGCTTTCCCATTTAACCTTATGGTTGGCTGTTCAAAGAACACTTGGAAATAACATATAGAATTATTGTTGTGTGAGGGATATGTACTCTCTACATAGCTAGAAGTTCATACAGTTTTGGTGCATTTTTCAGCTTGTGTTTTTAAGTAAGAAAGCTGAAATCCATGAACCAGGCAAGTGGTTTTTATGAAATGCCAGAATTATAAAGAATAGTCTTACAAGAGAAACTATCTAGGATGTTCAGGCACAGAATTCTAATTATGTCTGGCAAGAACGAAGGTCACAGGTTAATAGAAAATTAATCTACACTGTGAAGATGTGCTTGATGAACATGGCCTTTAAAATAATAGAATGAAATAATAAGGATGATAACTGATAGCTGAACATTCTATGAAACAGATTGGCTGAATGATAAGAAAAAAAAAGCCCCCTGTTACACCTGTCCCTTGATTATTGAATCCACTTTACAAGCCGAAAGTTTGAAAAGTTAGCATTAATTTTCATATTTTGCCATTCAAGTAGAAAGAATAGGCCCAGTGATTGATAACTTAAAGAACTTTGGAATGCCAATAATATTATTAATTTTCTATTGAAATTTTATCTTTTATTGCTATTTATGCCATAAATTCTAATTTTTACTTGGGCAGCAAATATAAAACTACATAAGAAACCCCGTGGAATGTCATTTTAGAAAGACTGTTGAAATGGGAAAGCAGACATCCAAGTCAGGATGTCTGAAATTCTCCTATTTTATAACAGGATCTGACAACATAGAGGCTCTTTAAAATGCAGAAATGGATGTGTGTGCGCCAAAGGGGCATATACAGGAGCAGAGCATGGAAGGGCATGGCGTGGCTGTGTGTCCAACTATAGTTTACATGTTTGGCATGGGGGTGTGGAGCAACGTAGAGGGAATCAACCTAAACCAAGCAGTGCAGAAAAAAAGTGTAGTGGGCCACTGATGGAACTGAAAGATGGAGTCTTGAATCTGGAGAAGCATAATTTATTAAAGGACCCAACACAACCTGTGTTTTTTTTTTATTGCTTGTGTCATCATTAGCATCACAGAGCTCTACATTGCATGTAATTGTGTTTGGATTGAGCTTTTATTTCACATGTACAGAAAGCTGACTGAGGCAACCGTATTACTCCTAACACAGGCAATATGCTGAAACACGGTCTGTGTCGGGTCCATTAATAAATTCTTCTTCTTCTTCCTCAGAATTCAAGACACTGTCTTTCAGTTTCATTGGTGGCCCCTATACCTTTTTTCCAGCACATGTACGCCTGCTGTTGACCTGGCTTAAATGGTTGTGCCTAAATTTAGGCGCGCCAGTGCAGATTTATGCTAGTGTTCTATAACAGTCTGTGTCCCAGATGCCATTATAGAATAGGCATTCCCTGTGCAGCAATGGAGCACATAAATGGGGGTGCCCTGTTATCAATTTGATTCATATACATCTCCTAGATTTATAGTGATGTGCTTTAGTTGCCGTAGCCCCAGCATCCTTCTCAGTTAAAGACCAAGACTAAGAATATTTTACTGCTATTATCTTATCCTCCTTGAGCGCCCTTTTTACTCCTTGGTGGTCTAGCACAGTGTTTCTCAAATCCAGTCCTGGAGAGTACCCCTTAGAGATTCTGATTTAGGGAGTCCAAAGCACACCAAAAGAGTACCAAACACAAAAATACAAAGGGCCTTCGGGGTTATGGCGTCAACTCGGTAGTTTTTTGATTAGACCCGACAGGGTCCATCTTTCGGTCAAACCACCTGCGTCAGGGTTCTTACAAAGTAGAAGTGAGTTCAAAGAAAAAAAACAAAGAAAAAAAATCAATACTTAGGTCATCAAAAAAGGTGTGATTGCAAAATTCACACGCAGCACGCACTGCCTTTTTCGAGCGTTTTTTTATGACCTAAAAATTGATATTTTTCTTTGGTTGCTTGATTTGAACCAGTTCAACTTTGTTAGACCCCTGACGCAGGCGATTTCACGGAAACAGACCCTTTCGGATCTGATCAGTAAACTTCTGATGCCCTAACCCTGAAGGCCCTTTGTACTTTTTTTTGTTTATTTTTTTTGTTACATTTGTACCCCGCGCTTTCCCACTCATGGCAGCTCAATGCGGCTTACATGGGGCAATGGATGGTTAAGTGGCATGCCCAGAGTCACAAGGAGCTGCCTGTGCCTGAAGTGGGAATCAAACTCAGTTCCTTAGTTCCCCAGGACCAAAGTCCACCACCCTAACCACTAGGCCACTCCTTATGTGTTTGGTGTTCTCCTAGAGTACCCGTTGCCAGTCAGGTTTTCATGGTATCCACATTGAATATGCATGAAACAGGTTTGCATATAATGGAGACAGGGTATGCAAATCAAGTTCATGCATATTCATTGTGGATATCCTGAAAACCTGACTGGCAAAGGGTACTCCGGGACTGGATTTAGGAAACACTGGTCTAGCAGACCAGTCAACTCACTCATGCTCTTTTAACTTCAGATGTAAATGGAAAAGTTTTTAGTATCTCGCTCTGCAGTATTATGATTATTATTATTAATAATAATAAAAACTTGCATTACCGTTTTTAACTACCACTTGGAAGATCAAAGTGGTGTGCAGTCTAAAAGTTCTGAATCTAGCACTCGGGACATACCAAATTAGTCTGGTTTTCAAGATATCCATAATGAATACGAGGTAAACTTGAATGCACTGCCTCCATTCTATGCAAAAATATATGCATATTCATTATGGGTATTCTGAAAAATTGACTGGCTGAATGTGTCCTGAGGACTGGGATGAGAGCCCCCCCCCCCCCCCCCCCCCCCGCTCTACAGCATGCTTCTTTCCATCTAACATACAAACATAATCGAACCAGAAAAAGTGTAAATTTCTGGTTCAGTAATGACTTTGAGCTAGACTGTTTCAGGCTCAACACATCCATCTATAAGTTCCATTTTTTTTTTTTGGGGGGGGGGGGGAAGAAACAAGTTATAGGGATGTCTGTCTGGCAGCATTCGTAGTGAACTGCCCACACAGACGTCCCAGCGGTGAAGACAGGTATCCTAGTGGTCAATGCAGTGGAATTAAGAGATCCAGGTACAAATCCCACCTAAACCCTTTCGTATTGCTTGATGAGCCCTCCAGGAACAGAGAAAAACTATTGTACCTAAAGGTCCACCATTACAGTAGCCCTCAGGCTTTTAAGTCACTTGTACATTTAGGTACAGGAGGTATTTCTATGTTCCAGAAGGGCTCACAAATTTGAACTAAAATGAAAGTTAAAGTGGGCATTGAACGTGGGTCCCATTGTTCACTGTCCACTGTACTGACCACTAGGTTACTCCATTCACTTGCTTGCTGCTTTCTTAGGAAAGGCCAATATGTCTGGAGCTGTCTTAGAGCCTGGTATCTACTGTCACATCTTAGGGGGGTGGGAGGGGGTCAGTGACCACTGGGGAATTAAGGAGATAGTCATGCCTTCATTCCTCTAGTGGTCAGCAGGTTAGCTAGGGCACCTTTTTCTGACTTAGTCATGATTGAAGCAGGTCTAGATAAAAATGTACCGTATTTTTCGGACTATAAGACGCACCGGACCATAAGACGCACCTAGGTTTTAGAGGAGGGAAATAGGAAAAAAAATGTTTCCTTTTTCCCTCCTCTAAAACCTAGGTGCTCCGGTGCGTCTTGTCCGAGTTTTGGACCGCTGTCCCGTACTTACACGATGCCATGTTCCGTGGTGGTCTAGTGACGTCGGGGCAGGAAAGAGCCCCCTCTTTCCTGCCCATCGCGCTGCTCTCCGTGCTCCTCACTGCTTTCTGACGGTCTGGCGAGATTCAAAATGGCCGCCGAGAATCTCGGCGGCCATTTTGAATATCGCCGAGACCGTCAGAAAGCAGTGAGGAGCACGGAGAGCAGCGCGATGGGCAGGAAAGAGGGGGCTCTTTCCTGCCCCGACGTCACTAGACCACCACGGAACATGGCATCGCGTAAGTACGGGACGGCGATCCAAAAACGCTACCTTCGGACTATAAGACGCACCCCCCATTTTCCTCCCAAATTTTGGGGGAAAAAAGTGCGTCTTATAGTCCGAAAAATACGGTACTTCTTTTCTGCCCTGGACCTTTTTTTTCTGTTCCTTTATTGAGGAAAAACATCTGGATTTAAAGCCTGCCTAAGTCCTGCCCAAAACACGCCTCTAACATATCCCTTTGAAATGTAGACAAACTGCAGGGTAAAATGTACCAATTCTGAGTTTCAAAAATCTTAACTTAGATGTTTTGATGAGGAAAACGTTCATCTGCCATGCTTGAGAAGTTTTTCTCTTTTGAAAATGAGTGCCTTATACCCAGATGATCGAAAGCCCCGTGCTGTTCCAAATAGTGCTCAAAAAATTGCACTGGAACAATGCGGGGCTTTACTGACCCAATGATCAGAGAAAATAACATGCAAATTTATGTGTGCTATTATCTCTGATCATAGGGTAAATTTTGGGAGGATTATGCCTGACCCCCTCACCCCTCCTAGCATCCCCACCAAGAAAAGCCCTGTGGCCCAGAGGTCCCTCTTCCCCACCCCCCATACCTTTGTTGGAGGAGGGAAGTAGACTCCCTTCTCTTCCAGCAGTGCCGCATCGAAAATGGCAGCGCCCAGTGCACCCTGGGATGTGCTGGCTGTGGCTTCACACCATATAAGGGGAAAAACTGGACAGGGCTCACTCACCATTCCTCCTCAATGGTCTGCACACCCTAACGCCAGCTCCGAGCTGGCGTAGGGTTTGGCACGCTGCTCGCTGATCATTAGGGAGGAATATGTTTAGCATGCATTAGCATGCTACTTACGCTAAGAGTCATGTTTTGCATGCATTTGCATGCTAGTTGCTTTCAGAGCCCGCGAGTGCATTTCACGCACTCGGGGGGGGGGGGGGGGGCTCTGATCATGGGGTGGTCGCAAACACACACGCTAGTATGGCGCTAATAGCCTCTAGCGCCTTTGTTTGCTTCTGATCATCGGCCCATTAGTGTACAGTTCCATTTCTACACACACATTTTAGCATCAGTGACTTGCAAATCAGTAGTGTATACAGAAACCTAGAAGTGTAAAAAAAATCTGCATTAAAAATCAAAATTTTAACAGAGTTTTATTATATTGACCTGTTAGTGGGAGACATCATATTTATTAGTGCTTACTATACTACCTTCAAAGAGCCATCAGTAAACACTAAAAAGAATAGAAAGGGCAGAGATGAGTTTGTGTCAATCTAGTAAAGTTTGGCGTCAGTCACTTGCCCGTTTTGTATTTTCACTGAATAAGCTATTTACCCCTTTTGATGCCTCTTAAGTCCAGATCTCTGTGTATTTAATTATCTCTCAGGCATCCTCATTTAGTAAGTTTAAAAAAAAATGTTAATCTGTACAAAATGCTTACCTTTGGAGAAAGAACAATTACATACCATTAATTACTGTTCTTTGACAATAGCATTTTTTCATTTAGCTACATAACTAACCTACCTTGAGGAACTGAAAATGTAGTTCACAATACTGACAATTGGAAGGAACTCCTATTAGCTGGTTGCTTGGCAACTACATTCACAACTTTGGAATTGCCAAGGCAGCATGACAGGTTGCATGAACAGTCAGTGCAGATGAGTAGCTTTTCTATACCTGATAATAAACATTTATGGATAGGACATATGTAATAACTGACGCAGAAACTGAAATCCCATATAATTGTCTTTTAACCATACTTACTGGAAAGAAAATTTGCTTACCTATAGCAGGTGTTCTCTGTAGAAGGTAGAGTTAATCAAGCACAGAAGGAGGAAGTGACGTCAGCGAAGCGAATGGCTGCTTAAACGCTGAGCTCCAAGGCACCCGCGGCTAGAAAGCAATCTCCTTCTCCCCCACGGTGGCGAATTGATAGCCAACAGAGTTATCAGAGATACCCAGATAGTGGTAAGGAAAAATTCAGGATGCAGGCGAACGGAGGAGCGGTAAATCTTACGCAATTCGCGTTTGAAGGCAGTGCGACGCAGAAAAAAAAAATGGCGGAACAGCCGGCACTGACCGCGTGCACACAAGACACGGCGCCAGAACTATTCACCTCTCAAGAACAAACAGATAGGTTGGGAGAAATCCTACCCGAGTTACGGGACTGGCTGCAGGAAATAAGATCTGATCTGAAGGTGGTTCGGGAGGAACTCACGAACCTGGGGGCCAGCTTGCGAGGAGAAATCGCGGAGATTGGCCAAAGAGTAGAAGAAGTAGAAACGCGAATGGAAGACCATACGGAGGCTCTGACAGCAGTTGAATTGCAAATCTCTGATATTAGTTTGGGGCAACAACAAATTAATGACAAGCTTGAGGACTTAGAAAACAGGAGCAGGCGCTGCAACCTCCGTTTTCGAGGCCTACCAGAGACTCCTGCCTACCGTGAGGCTGAGAATGTGATACAAAAAGTGGCTAGTGCGCTACTATTGACGGATGGAACCGAGGTGAGCCCAGAGGACATCAAACTGGAAAGGGCACACAGGGCGCTGGGCCCGACAAGACAGAATCTGCCCAAAGATATCATCGTGTGCTTTCGAGAATATGGGATGAAGGAGAAAGTGTTACAAGCAGCTCGCAAAAGCACAGAGTTTAAATGGGACACCCACCGCATAGAGGTATATCAAGATCTGGCAGCGGCGACATTAAAGCGGAGAGCTGAATTGAAACCGGTCACAGCGAAGCTACGAGAGATGGACATACGCTATAAATGGAGACATCCTTTCGCACTGGTGTTTTATAAAGAAGGCAAAATGCAGCAGATTCGAACGAGAGCAGAGGCACAGCAACTGTTCCCAGAGGGGCTGGCCGAGATCCCACCAAGTGCAGGAGGAAAAAGAGGCCACTCGGGAGGGAGGGCCACCCAGCCAAAATGGCAGCGAGCGGGACGCAACAGGCTGCAGAGACAACAATCAGCAAACCGTTTGACTTGAGATTCCCGGGGCTGAAGCAAGCAATCTTAGCGATTGGAGAATACAGCCCCCATGGCGTGCTGAGAGGACTGAAAAGATGATTGAGTGGTATCAAAAAGAGGGGTATATAGAGATGTGGGGGGGGAGGGATTGAGATGCTTAAAGTATTGATTTTACATGTATATAGTTGAAGTTATGTATCAATGCTAGAAAAGAACGACAATAGGGTGTGGAGGAGCCACTTCCTTCACGGGTAGCACCTAGCAACTAGAAGAAGAAGGGTGCTTAAAATGTATGAAGAGGAGGGGGTGGGGGGAGGGGAGGGAAAAGGGGGAGGGGGGAGGGTGGGAGGAGCAGACAGATATGATATAATCAAACGAAGGGAGACCCCGTGGGGAAGGCCAGAGGAAGCCTGGAGGTACGAACAATATAAAAGCAAATGCCATGGCTCTTAACTGTGTAACGTTGAATGTGAGAGGGCTTAACTCCCCGCAGAAACGCAACCAGATGTTTAGAGAAATGCTGCGTTTGAAGGCAGATGTTGTGTTCCTCCAGGAGACGCACTTGAAGCGCGGGCATGAAAAATTGGTCAAACATAAACGATATCCCCTAATATACTATGCATCTAATATTGCAGGAACCAAAAGCAAAGGGGTCCTAATAGCGCTTTCCAGTGCGTGCCCATGGAGTGTGAACGAAGTGATACGGGACCCCGGGGGAAGGTATTTGATTCTGGTGGCCTCAATGCTAAATGTGCAGTACACTTTGATGAATGTGTACGCTCCCAATGAAGACCAAGGGGGGTTCATAAAAGAAATAGAGGGAGTAATTAGGAGGAGAGCAAAGGGCCTTCTATTGATTGGAGGCGACTTTAATGTCACCTTAAATCCGAGCGTAGATAACTCAGGGGGGACAGCAGGCTATGCCCAAAGGGATAGAGATGCAATGAATGAATGGATGGCCCGCGAGGGCCTTGTGGATATGTGGAGGGAAATCCATGGGACTGAAAGGGACTATACATATTTCTCCCCTAAGCATAAAACGTACTCACGCATAGATTACTGGTTGGGGGAGGAAACCTTTCGAGGCAAAATTTATAGGACTAAGATTGAGCCTTGCTCCTGGTCAGATCACTGCTCGGTCAGCATAGAGCTAAGCCTTATAAGAGAGAAGAGGGGCCACAGGAATTGGCGTATGAATGAAGCACTTTTGTTAGACCCTCAGCATGCAAGTGCAGTGGAGAAATGTATTGAGGAATACATCCGGTTGAATGACAATGGAGAAGCACGACCGGTGAGTGTATGGGAAGGTATGAAAGCGGTGGTGCGAGGGCATATCATTGCGCTGCAATCTCATGTAGATAAGGAAAGGAAACAGGGAGAGGCCACACTGCGGCAGCAACTAGACAATCTGGTAAAGGCACATAAGGCAGACCCCAGGGATAATGAGCGAGAGAGACAGATACAACAAATACGTAGACAACTAAATGAGACCCAACTAGCGGAAATAGCAGCTCAGTTACAAGCAGCGCAGCAGGAGCACTTTGAGTTCGGGAACAAGGCTAGCAGGTTATTGGCCCGTAAACTGCAAAAACGAGCACAACGTAACTCTATAGCTGCTATAAAGTCGGAGGGTGGAGAGATGTGCACCTCCACAGGGGCTATACAACACGCTTTTTGGGAATACTATGGCCAGCTTTATGAGAGGGAGCAAACTGCAAATAGGGAAGAGCAGGAAGAGTATATAAAGGACCTGGGCTTACAGGGGGTTTCAGAGAAGGACCGGGATGACATTTCAGCGCAAATAACAATAGAAGAAGTGGAAGAGGCGATAACAGGGATGCCTACACATAAGGCTCCAGGCCCAGATGGCTTCCCAATCAGATTCTATAAGATGTTTAAGAAATGGCTTGCCCCCCTGCTACTGCGGGCGATTGGGTCCTTCGACGAGGAACATTCACTGCCATACTCTTGGAGAGTGGCAGAGGTAGTACTGATCTTGAAGCCAGGGAAGGACCCGCAGAAGTGCGCGTCGTACCGACCCATATCCCTGCTAAATAATGACTACAAAATCTTTACTAAAATTTTGGCCAATCGATTGGGAGGGATAATGCCTCGTGTGGTCCATCAGGATCAAGCGGGGTTTATTGAGGGACGTCAAGGCAGTGACAATATAAGAACCCTGATGCATGTGATCCAACAGATTGAGGAGGAGGGGAGCCCAGCCCTGCTGCTGTCGATAGACGCAGAGAAGGCCTTTGACCGGGTGGACTGGGCCTTCCTGCAGTCTTTGATAGGGAGGATGGGCATGGGTGAGAGATTTGACAAGTGGATAAATCTTATATATGATAAACCTCTAGCCCTACTTAAGATCAATGGGGGGTTAACCGAGCCGGTCCAATTGTATAGAGGCACGAGACAGGGGTGTGCTCTGTCTCCCTTGCTGTTTGCATTGTCGATAGAACCACTGGCCAGGAAAATTAGAGAACAGGTTGATATTAGAGGGGTGGTTCGGGGTTCCCGTGAGCAGAAAATAATGCTTTTCGCAGACGATATCTTATTGACAGTTTCGAACCCGGTGCTGTCATTGCAGAAGGTGATGGAGATATTTGAACAATATGGGAGGATGTCAGGATTCAAGATAAATATGACAAAATCTGAGATTCTAAACCTGTCAGTAGACCAGGATGATATGAGAGAGATACAACAGCGTTACCCATTTGTATGGGCACAAAACTCTATTAGATATCTGGGAGTGCAGATAACAGCAAAAATAGATCAGCTATATCAGGCAAACTACCCCCAAAAAAGTAAAGAACTATTTCTGGAACTAGATAGATGGGAAGCCAGGACAGTGTCATGGTCGGGTCGAATTAATGCAATAAAAATGATTATACTACCCAAGTTATTATACATGTTCATGGCCTTACCGGTGCCTATTCCGCGTTCCTTTTTCCAGCAACTGCATAGAAAAGTATTTGCCTACATCTGGAAAAAGAAACCACCAAGAATCCGTAGGAGAGCAATGCACCACCCCCCAGCATTAGGAGGGATGGGTGTCCCTGATTTTTTCCTATACTATCAAGCAGCCCAATTAAAAATTTTGGCTGAATGGCAGCCCAGTAATAACAAGAAATGGCTCCACTGGGAAAGGGCATGGATGGGCACTAAATATTTAGGCAATGTGTTATGGGGACCGAAACAACAGATCCTGACAGCTCTTCGCAAGATGCCGGTAGGACTAGCTCATCTGCTTAACACGTGGCTACAAGTTAGAAATAGAGTGTTCCCAGAGAGGCAATATTTCTTACAAACGGCTATAAGTGATGCCCCGGGTTTTTCTTTGGGGACGGAGGAAAAGACCTATCAAATGTGGGCCCGCAAAGGGCTATATAGGTTGGGTCAGTTATGGGATGAGAATGCGGTAAAAGATTTTGAGATAGTGAAGGAGGAATATGACTTATCCCCCAGGGACCTTGTGTACTACCACTGTGTGAGAGACTATATTCAGAGGAAAGCAAGGGATGAGCTGGAGCTGGCGGAGACGGGCTTAGAGCGGGCGATAAGGGTAGGAGGAGGGAAGGGATGTATAACTAGACTCTATAAGGCTCTTTTGCTCATGGGCTCCCCGATTGACTTTTATACAGACAGATGGGAGAAAACGTTACAAAAGAATTTCCCTACAGGCTGGTGGGCTAATAGCTTCAGGTTCCTGGTGCGCTCATCAATCACTCAGCCGATGATTGAAAGTGGGTACAAGATATTGTTTTGGTGGTACTATACGCCCCTACGCCTCCACAAGATCTATCCAAAGATATCTAAGGACTGCTGGCGCGAATGTGGGGGGCAGGGATCCTTTTTACACATCTGGTGGGAGTGTCCCAAGGTATGTGCCTTTTGGGAACAAATTATAGCTATAGTCAATGAACTGGGCACAGGGGGCTATACACGCCAGATAGAATACTGCCTATTGCATGCCCGCCCACAAAAAACTAGAGTACAAGAACATAAGCTTATTGTTCAGATATTTGCTGCGGCCAAAATGCAGCTGGCAAGGGCTTGGAAGACACGGGAAACTCCACCCTTGCAAAGAGTGGGATATAAAGTAGAATATATATACCAAATGGCAAAACTGACTGCGATGAGGAAGGGGTTGCTAGGGATGTTTCAGAAAACATGGGGCCCATACGAGGAGAAACGTGAGAAAATCTGGCTCCGGGGGGGAGGGGATAGCAATGGGGGCGAGGAGGGGAGGGAGGGAATGATGGAATAATAGTAAAGAAGGAATTATATTGTGTTGATAAAGTTGGTTGTGGGATGTTTTCTAATAGTAAGTTATTCCGTATGTGTCTGTTCGATCAGTGATGTTTCCACATTGATGTAAAATTTCCATAAAATCTTTAATAAAATATGGTTAAAAAAAAAAAAAAAAAAAAAAAAAATCAAGCACAGAAGTAGCTGATGTCATTGGACAGCACTGGGACAGAACATCTGTTCCAGAGCGTAGAACTATTATAAAGTTCTGATCAGTCAGGGCCCTTTCTTTATGCAGTGGTCCCCTCAGTTTAAGACTCAGAATCAACTCTCAGGGAAATGGGTGGTATTGTGTGCCTGAGTAATCTTGTATCTATAAAGAATACTTGTTAAAAATAAGCTATTTTGCTTTGTTTGCTGACAAGCAATATTGAATCAGGCACACAAATGGGTGTCTCCCAAGCTCAGGATTATTCTTACATCTGAGAGATATGTTTGCGGCTATGGAACAAAGTGCTAGGATGATTTATGCAGTAGTTTAGTTGTTTATTTGAACAGATTGTTCAGCATCGCATGGATTAAGGCTCTGTCTTTGATTAAGAACTAGTCCAGGCAGTTGTGTGAACTAAAGGTATAGAAGAGAAGAGGACCAGGTAGTCCAGGCAGTTGTGTGAACTAAAGGTATAGAAGAGAAGAGGACCAGGTAGGGTTTATTTTGTTGTTTTTGTTTTTTTGCAGAGTCAAACCTCAACAGATTGGAGCCACAGTTTTCTTGCACTGGTGCCTCTGAGACAAGTTTATAATAAGAAACTACAGCTCTACCTATCAGCACATGATTCACATTTAGAACTAGATTCTATATATGGCGCCTGAAAAATCAGCGCCAAAAATATTTCCATCTAAGCGTATTCTGTAAACCATTCCTAGATTTAGGCGCAATTTATAGACTACGCCAAGCGGCCGTGCCTGCTCTTAACTATAGGCGCTTCCTTTTACACCAAGTAAAACTTGGTGTAAATACCGGTGCCTAAGTTAGGCGCAGAGCAGGAGCATTCTATAACCGTGCATGTAGATTTTTTGAATGCCCATGATTCACCCATTCCATGGCCACACCCTCTTTTTGGCAGTACGCATTAGAATTTACATGTACAACTTTACAGAATGCGCTTGGCAAGTTGTGCGTGTAAATTCTAATTAGTATCAGTAATTGCTTGTTAAGTGGCAATTATCGGCACTGGCTGGTTAAGTAATTAAATTGCACGCGCAAATCCAGAACACAACCAGATATCCATGTGCAATTTTGGCTGCGCTATATAGAATCCGGGGGGTTAGAGTGCTAAAGTACAGCCTAACAGAGGACATTTGAAGCCCTAGCTAATAGAAGTGAGAAGACGTATTTGAAATATGATATTTGGCAGAAAAACAAGGATCTGGCTTTGCATGGTACACCAAATGGTGAATATTTTCCATTTAAAAGCATAGGATCTCTTCACGGCAGATTGCCATTCTGCCATCAGTTTGTTTACAATTGAAAATGGCAGACTTAAGGAAGCAACTTGCTGGTGTTGAGCATCCAGACTGTTCTATTTATGGACTAGGATGCAGAAGTGTGCCTTGATGCTTTTTTAAATCAAGTTTGGAAGCACTTGGAGCCTGAGTGGAGGTTGCATTGACAGTTTCTTGAGGAGGGAAAATCAGATTTGTTGAAACCAGTGTAGTGGTATGAGACTAATTGTACTGGGTCTCCTTTAGAATTTTTGTATCTTTGGCATGGAGGATTCGAGTCCAGTCTATGAGTAAAGCATCTTGAGCCAGGTGATTTGAAATGGACATCTGGAACAAAAGTAGACTCATTCACCAGCAAAGAAAATACCAATTTGAGGCATTCCTCAACAGTGGGAAAGGGGCTGGAGAACTTGATGATCCAGTGACCACTCTTAGGGTTGAAATATTCTCTGTTTTAATCTGTCCACTAAGAGGTGGTTGCTTCCAGGAATGTAAGTGGACTGGATGGAGTTTAATTTGCTTCTCATGCAATCTTATATCCTTTTTAAATATTTTATTTATAACATTTCATATTATGAATAAGAAGAAATAACACAGTTTAAAAAATACTTTTGTGATACTGCATTTACCCAGGAATCCAGAGATTAGCATAGAATGTAACAATCCCCAAAACTTTAGACTGCTGTTTACTGGTAAGGATATGCCTGAAGCTAAGTACACAGTTTCTGGAATAATAAAATGATAGTTATTTAGCCATAAGAGCCTTGACTTCCCACTGAGAATGGTATCTCCGCTTTAGCTTTGATGAATTTCCCTATTATCTCTGAAACGTGAATTAGATGTTATAGCCAGTAATGGTACCAATTTCAGGTGGAATTTGGATTTTAAAGCAAGAGTCTCCTGGAGCTTGCCTGCTATTCTGCTTCCTACACAGTGGGGTTTTTTTGTTTTTGTTTTTTAGTAAGTGGTTCTACGTACCCATCCGAATTTCCTTCCCAAGGTGGTGTTGGAGTTCTATCTTTACCATTCAATAGACTTTCCAACCTTTTCCTTCCCCTAAGCCACATACCTGTAAAGGTGAAAATACTCTGCAAACATAGGGGCCCTTTTACTAGGCAGTGTAAGTGTCTACGCATGCCCAACGCGCGCCAAAATGGAGTTACCGACTGGCTACCACGTGGCTCTTGTGGTAGTTTCATTTTTGGAGCGCGTCCGAAAAATAATTTTTATTTTCGGATGTGCATATTGGGCATTTACCATGTGGTATTTGACGTGCGTTGGTCATTACCACCCAGTTACTGCGTGAGATTTTACCGCTAGGTCAATGGCTGGTGGTAAGGTCTCAGACCCAAAATGGACGCGCGGCAATTTTAATTTTGCCACACGTCCATTTTCATCAAAAATTTTAAAAAGGCATTTTTTACAGGTGCACTGAAAAATGATTCTGTGGGCACCCAAAACATGTGTCTACACTATCGCAGATCATTTTTCAGCGCACCTTTGTAAAAGGGCCCCTCAGAGCCCTGTTTACTAAGGTGCATTAGTGTTTTTAACACACCTACAGTTAGCATGTTTGCTAACCGTGTAGGTGCCTATAAAGATATTGTAGGTACATACATGGTTAACATGCGTTAAAAATGCTAGCGTGTCTATAACGTGGTTTAGTAAATAGGGCCCTTAGACTTGTAAAAGAGCCTTGTTTTTCTATCTGCAGTGGACTAAAGCCCATAGAAAGTCCACCCAACTTTTTTTTTCTTTTTTTTTTGTACCCTAACAAGATGTGGGCTGCTGTTGGGAACCACATATTTTCCAATTGGCTAACAGACTGTGTTTTTTTTTACTTATTACCCAGGCTGGGCTGACTCTTGATTTGTAAAGCAGTTGACATGGGCTTTGTTCATATATTCAAATCCCATTATTGTTTAGACCAGGACTCGGTTTGGACAGATATTCCTCCAGTGTTAATTTTGTTGGATTATTTGTAGTAAATAATTAGCAGATCTTAGTACACACAGCTTCAGCTTTAGAAATGTTAATTTCTTTCTTCATCTCTCTCTCATTCACCCCTGAATAATTCACTGCTGAGTCACTTTAAAGTTGAAGTAACAAAACATCTGTTTACTCACAGTTTGCAGTTAGATTATAATCAGACAGGCTTATATATACATATTACTATACATTTGTATTATCAGCTCCTTCCATGTGCTTAGATGGTAATGGATGCTCACACCACCATAGATCCTCTCAGGTTAGGAGAGATCATGAGCTCCATGTGCTCCATGTGCTGCATGTGCTGCATCTACTGTGTCTAACCCCCACAGGAAGTTGCATAGCTGTGTGACCTCTCTAAGTAATTCACATCAGAGGTCACAGAGTAATCACAGAGAAATAATAGGTGACAGGCAATGCATGTAAAATACAATTACATTCCAACAAACCCCTTCTCATGCATAACTGTCATGCAATTACTTATTCATACAAAGTCCAAGCTTTGTACGCAGATTCACAAAATGTTCTCTGGGTAACGGTTTGGTCATGATGTCAGCTGTCATCTCACTGGTGTGACAATAGTGTAGACTGATGACCCCTTCTTTCGCCAACTCTCGCACGTTGTGGTATTTCGTTGCGATGTGCTTGGTGCGTGACTGAACCTTGTCATTCTGTGACAGTCGGATGCAGCTCTGATTATCTTCCATTAACTGGATTGGTCTCTTTTCAGCTATTCCAAAATCCAGCAAAAGTTTTTCAATCCACATCAGTTCTCTGCACGCTTCCGATACAGCCACATATTCAGCTTCTGTAGAAGACAAACTCACAATACTTTGTTTATGACTGGCCCATGAAATTTGTACATTTCCATACATAAACACATATCCACTTGTGGATTTATAATCAGAATGATCCCCTGCCCAATCTGAATCACAGTAACATATTAGTTTTGGATTACTATTGGCTGAAACCTTTAATTTACAATCAATGGTACCCTTTAAATACCTTACCATCCTTTTAACTGCAGTCCAATCTGATTTGGTAGGTGAGCTGACCCTTCTGCTCAAAATTCCTACTGCATTTGCTATATCAGCCCTGTATGTGGTAGCTAGATATATAAGCTTACCTATGGCTGATCTATATTGGATGTTATCTGGTAAAGGTTCTCTTACTGTTTCATCCTTCAGAAAATCAGTGATCATGGGAGTGCTTACAACTTGGGCATCTTGCATACCTAAACTTTCAATAAGCTCATTTATTTTCTGCTTCTGGCTTAGAAGATAAGAACCATCATTTTGTTTCTCAATTTCTATACCAAGATAGTATGACACATTACCAAGTTCTTTTATCTCAACATTGAGGTTTAAACATTTTACAATGTCCTTGTACTCTTGCTCACTTTTGCTTGCAATGAGCAGATCATCAACAAAAGCTAAAATGTATGCATATTGTCCATTTGTGCACCTAGTGTACAAGCATTTATCTGCTTCACCTTGCTTAAATCCTAAATTTGTCAATATTTCATGCAATTTTTCATTCCAACATTCTGCACTTTGCTTTAATCCATAAAGACCTTTGTTTAATTTACACACTAGCTGTCTTTGTTTTGTATTTATGAAACCTGTTGGCTGTTCCATGTACAAGTCTTCAGTTATTTCTCCGTGAAGAAATGCTGTTTTCACATCAATGTGGTTGACTTGCATGCCTTTTGAGACTGCAATGCTCAGAAGTGTTCTAATTGTCGTGTGTTTCACTACAGGTGCAAACACTTCATCAAAATCTTCTCCATATTTTTGAAGATATCCCTTTGCCACTAATCTGGCTTTATTCCTTTCCACTTTTCCTTGTGCATTCCTTTTTAACTTGAATACCCATTTGCATCCTATAGCTTTCTTGCCAGGAGGTAATTTTGTAAGAATCCAAGTATTATTTTTATCCAATGCATCAATTTCTTCTTGTGCAGCTTTACGCCATTCAGCAGCTTCTTCTGCTGGCATTTTCTCAATCTCATCCCATGTTAAGGGCTCTTGAGCTTCTGCTGACTTTGTTAAGTAAGACAGTCTTGGGGGTGGAACACCTTTGTTTTCCCTGGATGAGCGTCTGACAACAGGTTGGTCTGACCTTTCTGCATCCTCTAAATCTGAGAGTTCTTCTCCAATTGATTCCCCTTCTCCAACTGTACTGTCTTCTTCAATGATCCTTTCTGTGTCTGCTTCCTCTGCCTGTTCCTCGTTAGATACAGATGAGTTGCTTTCAGACATCTGCCTTGGTATGGCATTTATATACACTGGCATGTCTATTATTGTTCTAGTTTCATATTCTGGATGATAAGGCTCATCTGGGATAATCCAGCCTTTATCAACCCTTTTGTTTTCATCAAAATATGTAACATGTCTTATGCCAACAATGCCAGTTTTCAGATTCAAAATTCTATATCCTTTGTGTCCTGGAGTATAGCCAACTAAAATGCCCCTTTCTGTTGTGGAATCCAGCTTATGCCTTCTTTGCTTTGGTATATGAGCATATGCTGTACTTCCAAATGTTCTTATGTGTGACAGGTTTGGCTTCCTACCATGCCATGTCTCATGTGGTGTGCGCTCAGCGCCTTTAGTTGGCATTCTGTTTTGTAGGTACACTGCTGTGAGAATGGCTTCCCCCCATAGTCTTTTAGGGAGATTGCTATCTGACAGCATACATCTGGTCATTTCCACAAGTGACCTAAATTTTCTCTCTGCAACAGAATTTTGCTCTGGTGTATAAGCTACTGTTGTGATATGTTGAATGCCTTCTTGTTCTAGAAATGTGCGCATGCTTTGTGAAGTGAACTCACCACCATTGTCGGTCTGAAGAACCTTTGGTTTTCTTTCAAATTTGTTGCTCACCATGGCTACGTATTTCTTCAGCATGTCTGTGACTTGACTTTTCTCTTTCAGCAAATAGGCCACACAATATCTAGAGAAATCATCCAAGAATATTAGCACAAATCTGTTATTTCCCAATGATGGGATATTAAACGGTCCACATAAGTCACTGTGTATTAAGTCCAGCACTTTATTACTCCTATTTCCTGTGTATGCAGGAAATGAGGGTCTCACACCTTTTTGAGTAACACAGTCTATGCATTTCTCCATTTTACCAGCATCTGCACTTATCTGAATGCCGGTGGCCAGTTGCTTACTGTAAAGATCCTGGATCACCTTAGAATCACGATGTCCCAGGCGGCGGTGCCAGATTTCCAGACTACATTTACCATCATTCTTCCTTACTTGCGCCAGATGTGAGGCTTCACCTGAAATGCTCAGTTTATAAACATCATTATGCATAAAAGCTTCAGCATACACTTCATCATTTTTAGAGATTGTGCACTTACTGTTTTCAAAATGAATCGCAAATCCCTTCTTATCTAATGTAGATACACTAAGCATATTGCAAACTGCTTGGGGAATATACAAGACATCACTTACAGGAATTTCTTTAACTTCATTAGACACTTTGCATTTTAAGAATCCAATACCTTTTGCTTGGATCTTAGCAGTCCCTGCGTTTGCAGTTTTAAGAATACCTTCCTCTGGACACATTTCCTGAAAGAAATCCTTACAATTGGTTAAATGGCATGTGCTCCCTGAATCCAAAATCCAAGTACTTTCATTTGAATTATTATTTACCATAGTCAAAGATTTTTCTGCCATTAGAAAGCCCTTGTGTTTATCTTTGTCCTTCATACATTTCCTGGTTTGAAAATTCTTTAGTTCCATTGGCTTAGGTGAGCTAGAGGGAGTGTTTTGTGTTTCCTTACACCATTTAGATACATGTCCCTCCTTTCCACATGAATAGCAAATCAGCTTGCCCTTGGGTGGAGTTTTCCCATAGCTCCGCCTTCCTCTGTTCTTTGCCAAGAAATTTGTTTCATTTCTCTCTGACTTGCTTTGAGAACACATCTCCTCAGAATCATTTATTATGCATTCCTGCCTTAGTTTTGATGTTGCCTGTTCAAAAGATTGCCCTTCAATGGCCTCATTTACAGACCTAAAAACATCAAACTTCTTTGATAGTGAGGTAAAAAGAAATGCTCTTTTCAATGCATCACACATGGGAATTCCTGAAAGTTCTAACTTTTGAAATGAAGACATAAGATGCATAATGTGATCATTACATTTACTTTTATCCCTTAATTTGGTTTCATTCAACTCTGCCAGCCAAATTGGTTGCTGCTTTGCATATGTAGTTGCATACATAGTTCTCAGTTTATATAAAATGTCCTTTGGTGTATCTTTTCCCTCCACTAATATGGCTTGTTTCTCTGAGAGAGCTTCCAAAAGCATGCACTTCACATAATAGTTTGCACTGTCCCATTCAGCCATATTTTCAGCTGTTCTGTCTTGGTCTAAGCATATATCTAATCTTTTTGCTCGAAGGAGACATATGAATCTTAATTCCCACTGCCGATAATTAAACTCAGTTAATTTAGGCACCTTGAGAGAATAGAACAATGGTGAATTTCTTCCCTCAGCCATTTTCTTAGCCTTCTGTCTGCTGTGTGGGGGGAGAGAGAGACAGACTGAATCTTTCCTTTAAAACTTAAGAGAAAAATGTGGCCTTTTTTTCTGCCTGGTAATATTTCTCTTCTTTTTCAATTCCTGGACCCTGGGCCCATAACCCTTTTGTTGGATTATTTGTAGTAAATAATTAGCAGATCTTAGTACACACAGCTTCAGCTTTAGAAATGTTAATTTCTTTCTTCATCTCTCTCTCATTCACCCCTGAATAATTCACTGCTGAGTCACTTTAAAGTTGAAGTAACAAAACATCTGTTTACTCACAGTTTGCAGTTAGATTATAATCAGACAGGCTTATATATACATATTACTATACATTTGTATTATCAGCTCCTTCCATGTGCTTAGATGGTAATGGATGCTCACACCACCATAGATCCTCTCAGGTTAGGAGAGATCATGAGCTCCATGTGCTCCATGTGCTGCATGTGCTGCATCTACTGTGTCTAACCCCCACAGGAAGTTGCATAGCTGTGTGACCTCTCTAAGTAATTCACATCAGAGGTCACAGAGTAATCACAGAGAAATAATAGGTGACAGGCAATGCATGTAAAATACAATTACATTCCAACAAATTTGGGGTTTAGAATCTAACTCCCTTCTCCCTAAGTCCTTCTTTTTCAGTTCCAAGTTGCCTTCCAAAAAAAAAAAAAAGAATAAAATTTGCCTGTTGCTACCAAAAATATTGTTGTCTGCCTGTTTCAACATCACTTCTTGTATTGATCCCCTTATTTCTGTTGAAGGCAGCCTGCTTGTCCTACGAGAAAAAGAGCTACCTGTAGCAGGTGTTCTCTGAGGACAGTAAGACTTGAATCTTCACAACCCTCCCACCTCCCCAAGGAGTTTTATTCTTCAAACTAATAATGGACTGAGGAGGTTCCACATAACAGGCAGGAGCTGATGCGCACTTGCAGTAGGCATACACAAACACTTCTGGAAAAGTTGTTCTGGTACTGCTTCCTGTGCTGGGATCTGTCAGTGATGACACCTAGATGTGAGTATTTAAGACCTTCTGTCCCAGGAGATCATCTGCTACAGGTAAGTAACTGTGTGTGTGTTTTCTCATTTTATTCATAATATCTTTCTAATTTTTGTACTCTATACAGAAATAAAATAGTTTTATTTGTGATTTACATAAATAAGTATGATTTATGACAGTACAGATGAATTTGTATGTTCTGCAGTGAACAATATGACCTGCTTATAAATCAAGATATATGGAAATGAATATCCAAACACTACCATTTTTTTGTATTGTTCACTTTTTTCATAAATTTATACAACCTTCTTTTTCCTCCATTAGCTTAGTTTTTGCAACAATTTTATATTCTAGTTGGAGCCCTTATTTAAGCTTTCCCCAAAGTGCCTGCAGTAGAACAACTCTGTACAAACTATAGATACTGCAGAGCATGAACACATTTAAAACTGCAAAGGCTACAAATAGATCTGATGGGCTGTTATAGAGTGTCTTTTCTAACAGATTTTACCTCATGTTTTTTAATGAACAACATATTGATCTGCATCTCTTCTTCTACCTTCAGACCTGTATAACTTAAAAAAGCTGAGCTGCTGTTTCCACCAAGCTCTCAATTTAGTTATATCTCTATTTCTGAATCTAATATCTGCCCCTTCACCTCACACAGTGAAAACAGAGATTTGTCTTTTATATTATCTTGATTAAGCAGTATCTTGTGAGGTAATTTGGTAAGTACTTAAACCTTAGGTCACTAGCGTATGGAATTGTGAAAGAGAGAAAAACAGAACATTTAGGTTTCAGGAAAACTACACGAGCAAAATGAATTTAAAATAGTTATATTGACATGCAGTATATATTATAAATCTGTTACAAAGTAGCATAATTGTATTCATTACTTTCACTGCGGTGATGCACTGTAATATGTTATAATATAACATATAAGTTATTGATTTGTTTAAATAATGCATTATGGAAACAAGTTAGTTTTTAGTTCTAAAGGAACCAGTGAAATTTTCAAACACTCATTTTTAAAATGCTAAAACTCCACTACTAATGACATGAATTATTGTAATCAATGCCTTAAGAATAAAGACATTTTTTTGTTATTTCAGCAAAGTGTTTTCTTTTCCTTTATATTAGGGAAATTCTATTCAGCCTGCATCTGCTTGTGTATCATTATGGTATACCCACAGTGTTTGGTTGAAATTAAATTAATACATACAGATTTTTGTACATTAGAATTTTTGGTTGTTTCTCTAAGCAGACATCAAATACATTTTCAGTAAATATTCTTTAAAGAGCCTTGAAAGAAGCCTGTTTAAAATGACTATGGTATGGTTATATATTTTTACTAGTAAAAAAAGGCTTGTTTCTGAAAGAAATGAAACGGGCGCTAGCAAGGTTGCCCTCTAATGGCAATTATGTTTTTAAGGGAACTGTTAGGAGAGAGTATGTTATAAAACACATGCATGCATTCCAACTTTATCAGCAAACACACACACACATTTCAGAGCAGGTATAACATTGGGTGCTGCTGGAGATGAATGTAGGAGTCAGTTTTATAACGGCACATACATGTCCCACTTTGAACAACTTAAATTATATTTAAAAGATCAATTCAAATCCGTAATAGTATGGTAAAGGTTCTTGGGTGATATATTTTTTCTTTAGGGAGGCACAGAAGACACCTTAAAATCTTTTGGTCAGTGGATCAATACTATAGATTCAAATTTGAAATTTATTCTAAAATATCATTTTGGAGAAATTGAATTTTTAGATGTAAAAATTGTGAAATGTGAAGATAATCTCCATACCCACCCTGTATTGAAAACATGTTGAAAGAAATAATTTACTTCGATTTTCAAGTTACCACTCATACAAGCTGAAATACAATCTACCAATAAGTCAATAGCTATGAGTGAGAAGGAGGACTTTAAACGGGAGTCTTGAATTCTGATGGAATGTTCTGCTGAAAAGGGATATCCCAGAAAAGCCATAAGACAGTCATACCTCGGAGCACGGTTTTCCCAGAGAGATTTATTATTGCAAGATAACATTCACAAGGAGCAAGAACATTTAACGTGCATATTACCCTTTTCACCATATACACATCAAATAGTCCAGTCTATGAGAACACATTGGCATATACAGTGCACTCCATTTAAGTGCACGTCGGATGAGAGCATGCGCTGTTTAACTGCATGCTGTACTTCGGTCCTGTTTTTGGCACCATCAGTTTCTATGGGGACAAACTTCATTTTAGCGCACCACTGATAAGTGCAAGATTCGTTTATATGCATGGTTCAAGACCGCTCCTCTGCAGGAAAGACTCTGCATAAACACGTGCATGGAATATGGAAGCCGATTGGCGCGTGACAACCAACGAGATTTCAAATTTACTGCCTCTTTAACTGCCACAGGCAGAATTAGCGAAATAATGTTGTTAAGGCGTACACCGGGGTCGTCGTTGTGGCGGAACTGTAAGACTTTAACAGTGGCTGAACGAATAGAAGTTCTTAAAAAATTAGAAAACAAAGTCAAGCATCTATTGCTAAAGAATATGGTGTCAATTTCACGTGTCTTGAAGCAGAAAGACCAGCTTCTGGAAGACTGGCAAAACAATACAAATCCACAACAGAAACGAAAACGGGCGGGGAAAAGCTGAAGAGGTAGAAGATGCTCTTCTTCGGTGGTTTTTTCGAGTCAGGAGCAGACAGTTTCCTGTCAGTGGTCCACTGCTTATGGAGAAAGGTAACCAGGTAGCAGAAAGTCTTGGACTGACTGAATTCAAAGCCACAGTTGGATGGTTGGAAAGATGGAAGGAGAGGAACAGCATAAAATTCAAGAAACAGCATGGTGAGAAATAAGACGCTGATGACTTTGGTGCTGAAAATTGGGTTGTTTCAGTTCTTCCTACTGTCTTGAAGAAGTTTGCACCTCGTGACATTTTCAATGCTGACGAAAATGATCTCTACTGGCGAGCGATTCCTGATGGAATACTTGCATTCAAACACGCCGAAACTACTGGAGGTAAAACATTGAAGGACCGACTGACAATCCTCCTTTGCTGCAATATGGCTGGGAGTGAGAAGTTGGAACCCCTTATCGTTGGAAAGAGCAAACAGCCCCATTGCTTCAAGAAAGTGAAGCAACTTCCTGTGTCATACGAGGCTAACGCAAATTCATGAATGACTGGGGAAATTTGGAAGCAGTGGCTAAAGAAGCTAGACACATAGAATGTGGCCCCAAAGCGTCAGATTTTGCTGCTTTGTGATAACTGTGCAGCACACAGGGATGATGTCAGGCTGTTTAACGTCAAGGTGGTCTTCCTGCCACCAAACATTACCTCTCTGATCCAACCTCTGAATCAGGGCATAATAGCCAATTTCAAACAACATTATCGGGCTCTTGTGCTACGTCGTCTGATGAGCATTATGGAAATCCAGACTGGGAAGGATAAACATGCTGTTGAACTGGCTCGTAATCTATCACTGTTGGATTCCCTACATATGCAGAAAGAAGCCTGGAATCATGTTACACAGGCAACCATTGTGAACTGCTACAAGCGGGCAAGCTTTGTTAAGGATGTGGAGAGGGACGAAACAGGTGCAGCTGTACCAAACGCGTCAGATGAAGAGGTTATTGACATCCCGGACGGTTTTATTGAAGAGGAGTTTCATCGCTACGTAGCTGTTGATTACGATCTACAAACAGCTGAAGACAGCACTGATGTTGAGATATGCTCCTATACGCAGGCAACAACGGCTGATGATGGAACAGATGAAGAAATGATCAGCGAGGCACATGCTGATGAAATTCAACAATGTCCTGTCACTTTTGCAAGAGCGCTGGAGAGTCTCAACAACATGCGGGCCTATCTGGAGGCCACTGGATGTCAGTGCTATGACAGTTTTTACCGTCTGGCAGACGTAGTCTATGGAACTCACAGACCCAAGAGTGTACAGAGAACTATAACTGATTACTTCAAGCCAGCCTAATGTCAGTTAACTGAGATTGTATACTGTATGTATAATAATAAACAGTGCTGTACATATGTTTATCAGATGTCAAGCTTTTTTGGGTCACAATGGTTAAGTGCACGCTCTGGTTAACTGCATGCATTTCTTTGGTCCCAGACCCTTGCACTTAAGCGGATTGCACTGTACTACAATTGTACCCATGTTATAACAAAGGGAAGACCATTGGGGAGATGCTGGCCCCTTAGCGATATTTTCAGTGTTCAGGTCAAACAGTCTTAGGGTCGTATGAAGAATGTGGATGTGCCAGTGGTGTGCTTTAACATACGTGGGGTCAGAGTGGACAGCTCCAAATATAAATTATAAGTTAAGAGCGAGACAACATACAACTTGTAACAGCACCAATCTATTTATGTAATTGAATGTCCCTGTAAGTTGCTATACGTCGGTAGAAGTTCCTGTCCGGTCAAACTACGTTTAAATGAACATAAATTGAGGATCCCTACTGAATCCATGCAAGTTTCTTTAGTTGCTCATTGGCAGCAATATAATCACCAATGGCAAGATATACATTGGTGCATAATAGATAATATCACGATGGGTTCGGAGGGTGGTCATTTAGAAAAACAGTTAAATTATCGGGAACAATTTTGGATCTATATTCTGCAAACAGTGTCCCCTAGTGGACTAAATGCGGAACTTGAATGGTCTACATTGATCTGAAATATCCATGCCCTGATAGGTAGACATCATTACTAGTGGCCCTTTAAAAGCGAAGTCTAAAACGCTCAGCCGTCATCTTGACGGCATAAGACAGGCTGTCAACATGTATGGCAGGCATAAAACATTAGTAAGATTAAGTATTATTTTTAATTGTTTGTGTATTCGTAATGCTGATAAAACCTTGATATATTTTTGTCTTTTTTTAAGGGGGTAATCCTTGAGAAAAAGCCATTCTTAGGCGAAACATGTAGCATGTCAGATATTAGAACCTAAATTAATCCAAATAAATGTACCTCACCACCTTCTGATTTATTAAAAGTATATATGTCAAATTTAATAAGGCACTATACAGCCCATTCTTCATACATATATCTCACATCAAATCGTCTCGTTCCTTGCAATGCAATGACAGATCATAATCAATATACATTTATGCAAAAGACAATCAAACAATCAATTGTAAATCCTCTGCTTAAGCCATACATCCTTGAATCGAGTCTCTGATCTCAATCCGACTCCAATGCAGAGCCACTCCGTTCATTCTTCAATCAAGAAGCTGCAATATATCTACTTCCAATCAGTTGAAATCATTCCTCCAAAAGTATGCATGTGTGTCTGATTTCCCAATACTCATCTCTGTGTTACTTAGTCCATCACATATCACTGCTTGTTCCAACAAGTGAAGAGACAAATAATTCCTTTTGTGTTCTCCTTCACCAACACCATTTAAATATCTCTCTGTATCTCAATGTGCGCCACATTTCGGAATCTTCTTCAGGAGAAGCAATACGTATCTTAATCTTCCAAGAACAAACACAAATGATATCACAAATATTAGTATCCAACTTTACCATGAAAATCTTATTACAACCAATAATAATGCATTAATAATACCAGCAACAACAGCTTACTGAAGGGACTAGCGTCCATCAGGCACAAGCGAACCTGTTCATTCAAAGTAGATATCCTGTTAAGTAGAGTCCAGGGTTTAAATAGAATAGTTTTTAATGAGTGTCCCACACCCATCTTAATCCCAAATTACCACTCTACTTCCAGGTTTAAGCCGTTGGGAATGTGGTACGCCACTCAAATATGAATTTCTGTTCAACATTTAGCACCATCTCGCTAATATCACCTCCCCTCCTAAGAATCACTTGCTGAATTGCTGTAAATCTTAGATGCTCTATTAAGTGACCCTCCTTAACCCAATGAGCCACTATAGAAGCCTCCATTCGGGTGTTCCTGATGTTACTAATGTGTTCTGCTATATGTAATTTCAGTTTACGCTTGGTGTGACCTATATAATACAGGCCAAATGGGCAAACTATACAGTAAACCACCTGTACAGATTCACACTATGTAATTTCTCTAAAATAAAGTTTTCTATTAGTGCCCGGGATCAAAATATACTCAGTAGACAAAGAAAACTTGCAGTATACACAGTGCCCGCATGGAGTATGGCCTACCTTGAGCCGGGGGTCACTAGGATACTTTAGAAGCTCTCCCAAATTTTTACTTATTTTAAAGGCAATCTTGGGGTATCATTAAGAGGGGGGTGTATTCTTAACACATCCCAATGCTTGTGTATAATTCTGCCTATAGCAGGTGCTTGAGCAGAAAAGGGAAGAAGGCAAACAACAGGATTATCACACTCTTTTCTTCTAGGGGTCAGAAGCCACGATGGAATATAAAGCACGTTTATATGCTTTTTTAAACACACTCGGGGGGGATACCCCCTCTGGGTGAACCGTGCCACCATTTCATCTGCCCGTCTCTTAAACTCCTCTACAGTGGATTACAGCCGGCGTAATCGGAAAAATTGAACGACAGGAACACCCCTTCTCAAAGCTGCTGAATGAAAGCTGGAATAATGCAGCAGGGTGTTCCTGTCGGTTTCCTTCCTGAATATTGTTGTACAAAACCCTCTAGTCGGCATTGTAGCAATCTTAATATCAAGAAACTCAATTGCATTTTTATTGATCTTAGTGGTAAATGAAATGTTGGGGTTGACTCCATTAATATACTTAACAAACTCATCTAATCTATCCAACGGCCCCCTCCATAGCATGATAATGTTCTCTTCTAGTTGTGCCATATATAGACATGCTATGGATGGGTCTATAGTGGTTCCCATCGCAATCCCTTTTACTTGTTCCAAAAAATGACCATGACATTCAAAATGATTGTGACATTTAGCATGCTCCAATAACTTTCTTAAAACAGATATTTTCTGTTTAGAACACCCTGCACATTGAAAATATAGGCAGGAAATATCCATAAATGTATATTGATTAAGATAGAATTTGTCACTGCAGTGCAAGGAACGAGACGATTTGATGTGAGATATATGTATGAAGAATGGGCTGTATAGTGCCTTATTAAATTTGGCATATATACTTTTGAATTAATCAGAAGGTGGTGAGGTACAGTGGTGGAAATAAGTATTTGATCCCTTGCTGATTTTGTAAGTTTGCCCACTGACAAAGACATGAGCAGCCCATAATTGAAGGGTAGGTTATTGGTAACAGTGAGAGATAGCACATCACAAATTAAATCCGGAAAATCACATTGTGGAAAGTATATGAATTTATTTGCATTCTGCAGAGGGAAATAAGTATTTAATCCCTCTGGCAAACAAGACCTAATACTTGGTGGCAAAACCCTTGTTGGCAAGCACAGCGGTCAGACGTCTTCTGTAGTTGATGATGAGGTTTGCACACATGTCAGGAGGAATTTTGGTCCACTCCTCTTTGCAGATCATCTCTAAATCATTAAGAGTTCTGGGCTGTCGCTTGGCAACTCGCAGCTTCAGCTCCCTCCATAAGTTTCCATAAGATTAAGGTCTGGTGACTGGCTAGGCCACTCCATGACCCTAATGTGCTTCTTCCTGAGCCACTCCTTTGTTGCCTTGGCTGTATGTTTTGGGTCATTGTCGTGCTGGAAGACCCAGCCACGACCCATTTTTAAGGCCCTGGCGGAGGGAAGGAGGTTGTCACTCAGAATTGTACGGTACATGGCCCCATCCATTCTCCCATTGATGCGGTGAAGTAGTCCTGTGCCCTTAGCAGAGAAACACCCCCAAAACATAACATTTCCACCTCCATGCTTGACAGTGGGGACGGTGTTCTTTGGGTCATAGGCAGCATTTCTCTTCCTCCAAACACGGCGAGTTGAGTTCATGCCAAAGAGCTCAATTTTTGTCTCATCTGACCACAGCACCTTCTCCCAATCACTCTCAGCATCATCCAGGTGTTCACTGGCAAACTTCAGACGGGCCGTCACATGTGCCTTCCGGAGCAGGGGGACCTTGCGGGCACTGCAGGATTGCAATCCGTTATGTCGTAATGTGTTACCAATGGTTTTCGTGGTGACAGTGGTCCCAGCTGCCTTGAGATCATTGACAAGTTCCCCCCTTGTAGTTGTAGGCTGATTTCTAACCTTCCTCATGATCAAGGATACCCCACGAGGTGAGATTTTGCGTGGAGCCCCAGATCTTTGTCGATTGACAGTCATTTTGTACTTCTTCCATTTTCTTACTATGGCACCAACAGTTGTCTCCTTCTCGCCCAGCGTCTTACTGATGATTTTGTAGCCCATTCCAGCCTTGTGCAGGTGTATGATCTTGTCCCTGACATCCTTAGACAGCTCCTTGCTCTTGGCCATTTTGTAGAGGTTAGAGTCTGACTGATTCACTGAGTCTGTGGACAGGTGTCTTTCATACAGGTGACCATTGCTGACAGCTGTCTGTCATGCAGGTAACGAGTTGATTTGGAGCATCTACCTGGTCTGTAGGGGCCAGATCTCTTACTGGTTGGTGGGGGATCAAATACTTATTTCCCTCTGCAGAATGCAAATAAATTCATATACTTTCCACAATGTGATTTTCCGGATTTAATTTGTGATGTGCTATCTCTCACTGTTACCAATAACCTAACCTTCAATTATGGGCTGCTCATGTCTTTGTCAGTGGGCAAACTTACAAAACCAGCAAGGGATCAAATACTTATTTCCACCACTGTACATTTATTTGGATTAATTTAAGTGATAAAATTTACCTCCCCTAAAAAAGTAGGTCTCTTAGGGTATGATATTAGAACCCCCACAGCCGATGCTGAGTTAAAACAAAAGCTAAGTACATTAATGCTTTTGGAATATTTGTAAATGATTGAAGATTTTCATAAACTAAAAATAAAAAAAATCAAAAAAGTAAATTGGAACAATAAGGGACCAGTGACGAATTTGGTCAAGTCGTTAGCGGCATTGAAATTTATTGTCCGCTAGACCCTCATACTGAGGCTGCTCTATATTTTGATGTATATGTACATTGAACAGTGGAGAAGTATTTTTTCAGATACAAACAATATTTGACGAAGAAAATAGTGACATATTACATTGTTTGTGAAACATAGTTTGATTCCGCAGTTGGTGGGACTATGTTATATTAATAACATAGGGCCCAGTATTTAAAAGGGTTTAAAACACTTAAGTGGGTAGTGCCACTAAATATTGCCTCTGACTGCTGTGGCACTGCACGGGTATTGTTGGGGTGGGCCAGGGACAGAGCTTTGGCAGAGCCAGCACTTAACTGGTTAGCAGTGATATTCAGTCCGTTAACTGGTTAAGCAGGTAAAGGTAGGACAGCAAAAAGGATTTTCTAGAATTATCTGCCATGCTAACTGGGCACAGGTCTGAATACTGGCTGTGCCTGGTTAACTTCCAGGTGACTGCACTTTCCCATGCATTCAGTGCTGGAGCCAGGACATAGCCCAGCATTGACTATTTGAGCTTAATTCAGCGTGCAGGTGTCTGTGGCTTAAAAACTACTGGTTCAAAGAAGAGCAACAAAAATGATAAAAGGGATGGAACGCCTCTCATATGAGGAAAGGCTAAAGAGGTTAGGGCTCTTCAGCTTGGAAAAGAGATGGATGAGGGGAGATATGTTTGAGGTCTACAAAATCCTGAGTGCTGTAGAACGAGTAGAAGTAAATCGATTTTTTTTTATTTGTTCCAAATATACAAAGACTAGGAGACACTCGAGGAAGTTACATGGAAATACTTTTAAAACAAATAGGAGAAAATATTTTTCACTCAACGAATAGTTAACCTTTTTATCTCTTTGCCGGAGGATGTGATAACAGTGGTTAGCATATCTTGGTTTAAAAAAGGTTTGGACAAGTTCCTGGAAGAAAAGTCCATAGTCTGCTATTGAGACAGATATGGGGAAGCTACTGCTTGCCCTGGGATTGGTAGCATGGAATATTGCTACTAATTGGGTTTCTGGCAGGTACTTGTGACTTGGATTGGCTTCTGGAAACAGGATACTGGGCTAGATTGACCATTGGTCTGAAAAGTATGGCTACTCTTAAGTTCTTTTGACACCACAAACTGAATATTACCTCCATAGTTTTACAGTTGCTGCATTTTTTCCCTAGGCACCCTGTTTTGAAACTATTCTTCCCCTGCCCCCTCATTTTGTTCTGGCTGTTATTTGCCCCATTACCTAGATACGTGTCAGTACAATGTATGTTTATCCAACACAACAGCTTTTCACAAAGGAAAGATTGAACTCTAGTTTCTCGGTCATTTGTTGAAAAAATATATTTCTGCTTTTCAGAAGTATTTGTTCAATTGTTTCTCAAGTGCTATCCAACACAGAACCTTATACAATAAAGATAGTCACATAAGCACAGAATAAATAAGTCATTTTTAATAAGGCTGTTAATATTTAATTTTAAAAGTTCTTAACCACTCTCTGGGGAAAGTGAAAACTATTCATTTAAGAATAAGATCCCTATACCTGGAGTAAAGATCCATTTAATTGATTTTTTTTCCTAGCCTTAATTTGATAACTGGTCACATATATTTTATATTCAAAAAGTTTAAATCCACCTATTAAAGTGTCTATAGTACATGTTAGTGAAACAAGACTGATGTACAAGACTCATGTTGTGCAATTAAAGGATTTGTCCTGCTTGTGAAGGCTCCTAGTACGTTTTTATTTCTTGTACAGGACATGTTAGATATGATATCTACATATAAGACAGAATGCCAAAACCTTAGAGCTGAGTAAAGCATTTAATGGTATCTTCTTGTATTGTGAAAATGGTAAAATAGAAAATCAAATACTGTAACTAAGAGAGGTATTATTGCCATTCAAAGCACTTGATGGTCCATTTTACCCAGGTAGTTGTATATCTCCTTCTTAAGAATGATGCAAAACAGTGGTTCCCAGCATGTGGTTTGTGGACCCCTGGTGTTCATGAGCCCATCCAAGGGGTCCACAGGACACAGACCTCTAACCAGCAAAGGTGAGACAGCAGAAAAAGACCCCTACAGGCACCTAGTTCAGTTTTGCCAGCTACATCACCTCTCCGGCTGGAAGGGAAATTCGAAGAGTCTTTGGCTAGTCTGGCCATGAAGTTGATGCTGAGGATAATATTGTTATTCTAGTACATTAGCACCCTTGGCAGCATTCTCTTGTACTGACAAGGCCAAGGCTCGTTAAGCAACAGGCTTTAGTGGCGAAAGAGGAAATAAGTCAGAGCCTGCATTTCAAAGGGATGTTGTTACTGCTGGATAGTGCCCTGTATTATAATCACATTTATCTTTGTTATATCGGAACATACAGTGCAGTATATAGTGCTCTGTAGTGCTTATTTTACTCCTGCATGTTTATGGCTCATAGTGTGGCACCAGAATATATTGTTTTGTTTTGCCTACAGCTGTTCTTTGTCACCACCTAGAAGCTGCTGCCCTAGATGACTGCCTAGTTTCCAGGATAATTGGTATTAAGATCTTTGGGCCACTTCATGAACTTGTTTAGAGTAGTAGAAGCAGACTAGGGCATAAGCTGGAAGGTTGTTCTACAATGCTACTGACTCTTGCAGTTTTATCCTGTTCCTGCTGCTCCATGACGTACTTGAATCACCTCCTTCATTTAAGCCTTTCTACACAGTGGAAGAGTAGCCTGATGGTTAGTGCAATAGTCTTTGATCCCGGTGCCTTGGGTTCGATTCCCACTGCAGCTCCTTGTGACCTTGAGCAAGTCACTTAACCCTCCATTGCTCCAGGTACAAAACTTAGATTGTGAGCCCTCTAGGGACAGAGTAAGTACCTGCATATAATGTGTACAGCACTGCGTGCGTCTAGTAGCTCTATAGCAATGATTAGTAGTAGTAGTACACCAGTACTGTGTAGGTTCTGTATTGTGCTATTCCACAGAGAGACCCAGAGGAAGTGAAATGGATGCAGTGCAGATGATTGATATGCCACTTGTGCCATCTCTGCAGCGTCAGCAAATTTCAAAACACCTCTCAGATTATACAACTAATTAAACTGGACATCTGTCCTATATTCTCAGTACAGCAAATTCTGTTTTTTTGCCAGCATGTTGAGGTTTAAACTCTAGGACAAAAGGAGGACAATTTTCAAAACTATTCTTGAGGGTTCTTTGATTGCTTAAGCCCTACTGTGCAAAAGATTTTCCTACACCCATGCAATTTAATGAAACATCACTAAAAGTCTGTTTTGAGGGCATTATTGGGCTATTCTGTAAATTATATTAAAATGTCTATAATGCTATGTACAATTCAGCAGCTTAGATGCATTGATCATTTCTAAATTTTAAGTGGTATCTAAAGTCAGACACATGGACGTTATAGTCTCAAGTGACCTAGCTATACTAAATGTTCTGAATTATGATAAACTGCTTTCTTAATTAAAATCTGATCTTAAGCAGTACATGGACTATGCAATATTCTGGTTAGGAAGGATGAATACAAATAAGATGCTCATGTTCCCTGAACTTTTATTTTTTATTTTTCAGTCTTTTCATTTGAATGTAAAGAAACTTCTTATTCCTATGGAGGATATTCACAGACTTTCTCTGGCAGGGAAGGAACGCTCTGATTAATTTTCTAAACTGTGAGGACTCTTAGGAGTCTTTTTACAAAGGCATGCTTGTGTTTTTAGCGCACACTAAAAAATGTGCACTAAACACTAGAGATACCCATATATTCCTGTGGACGTCTCCAGCATTTAGCGCACGTTAATCATTAGTGCACGCTAAAAACGCTAGTGTGCCTTTGTAAAAGACCCTCTTAGTGAAATGGGAGTGGTAGAGTTTCCAAACGTAGAAATGTATTACCAAAGCTCCTGTCTCAAAACTATATGCTACAGTTCTAGTTCATTGGGTGCTAGTAGAGTCCTCTGTAGTAAGCCTATAAAGTTTGCAAGGATGCGGGTTTTTTTATATCATTAGTCCTCTGCCTTTTAATGTCTATGAATAACCCTTTGTTCCTCACACAATGCAAATTTTGATAAAGATTTGCAAGCTTATTATCCACTGTGTTTTCCTCTACACTTATTAGCACAGAGTTTTGTAAGAGCTTTGGGAGTTGCACAATGATTGAGGAAACATGAGAACTCTAAGGGCCTGCGCTAAAAATTAACGTGTGCTATGCTAAAGACATCCATAGGAATATATGGGTGTCTCTAATGTTAGTGGGTGCTAATTTGTAGCATGTGCTAAAAAGGCTAGTGCACCTAGGTAACAGGGCCCTAAATTCTCTCTTTTTTCAGCTCTTATTGGCAAAAAGCTCCTTCTAAACAAAAGCGAAAGTAGACTCCTTGCTGAATATTAAATTCCCCTTTTTTCAACCCTTCAGATTAAACATTTTTCATTGCTGAATACTCAGAGAAAAGTATAATGGAGAGGTGAGTTCCAAAATCTGTGTAGTAGTAGTAGTATATACTTGAATATAAACCTATTCAAGTATAAACAGAGAACAGATTTCCCTAAAAAAAAAAAGGGAGGTGAAACAATTTGAATATAAATCGGGGGGGGGGGGGGGAGGTTCTATTCAAGTGTTTCGTCCTCTCCTCCCCTATGATGTCCGGCAGTTCTCACTGTTCCCCCTCCACTTCTCTCCCCCCCCCCCCCCCCCCCCCCCACAGTGAGTACAGTTTTTCCTCCACACCTCACCCTCTACGGTACCTGTAATTTCTTCCTCCAACCCCTGGTGACCATCATGTCTTCCTCACATGGCTTTCTTTGTCCACATCATCCAGAGATAGGAACTGCAGCAATGCTGGAGGAGCTTTGAAAAAAAAGTGACAATCATCAGGGGTAGAGGAAGAAATTCTAGTCGCCGAGGTTGGGGGGGAGGGGGAGTGGAAAAAGTCATGATGGTCACCTCAGGGTGAAGGAAGAAATTCTGGGTACCACAGAGGGGGAGGAAGGGGTCATAAAAGACATGTCGGTCACCGTAGGGTGGGTGGAGGAAGAGGGAAAGATATGAATAAACCACCCCCCTTTTTTTGACCCCAAAATTTTAGTTTACGTTCACATATATGCGGTAAATACATTTTTTTTCAAAAATGAGTCCATACCAGAAACAGAGTGCCTTAGCCATAGGATGTTTGAAATTTGCATAAAAAGGTATTTATTTGTAAAGTATATGATATTCAGTAAAAATTAGTTTCGTATGTTGGCTAGAATTCTTGAGGAGGAGTCCACCATAGTGGAGAAACACAAAACCAACCAAGAGGAATAGTGTAATCAACACACTTCCAAATAAAACAGAATGACGTAGATGCAATAAAGGACTTTGTGCCAGGTCTTTTACAGAAATAATCTGTAAACAAAAAACATAAATAGCTGCACATTAACATGACTTCTACTACATATCAAGATATAAGACATACAGAACCCCTCCGAAGGGACACCACCTTGTAGTGGTGGAGGGGCTTCCCTGAGGAAAAACCAAAGAGTGTCCCAAACTGGGAGAGTGGTAAGATGGTGACCTGAAGTTCGTATGCCCAGCGGCCCAGCTGCCCTCTTAAGTTTTGTCTTCTTTATGTAAATTCCCTCTCTGCAATTGTATTTTCCTTAACTGAGAGGAAGGGAACAACCGACGGTCAGCCGCTGATGGCCAGCGTTTTGTCCCCTGAGCAGCAAGTGCAGGACCTCTGTGCGTCACACTGCCCACAGATGAAAGGGTTGGCGAGTCCTTTGATTAGCGCCGGCGAAGGAGCGTCTTGGACCTGGAAAAACAACTCCATCGCTCCTGAATTATTCAACCACCATGTCCAGAGGAGTGAGTTAGAGGCATATGCTGAAACGGAGGATGTTTGCAGCAGAACCCGAATCGGCGGAACCACTCCTAAACACCTCAAGAGAAATCACCTTGGAGTTTTTGGCTTCCGTGGAGGTTACATTGAATGCCATCTGGAAGGCGCTTCAGGACCTGACGGCGGTAGTAAATAATTTTGTTTCAGATATAATCTTATTGGAGAGTTACATGGACAATTTGACTGAACCCTTTGAGAGTGAAAAATTGATATAATAAATGAAGTTCTACACAAGCTAGAAGTGGTTATGATCCTGAAAATGATAATGGACCAGAAACTTTGAATGATAAGGTGGATGTTATTGTGGATGATTAATGTCGAGATTATTGTTTTTCCCAGAGTTCCAGGTATGACTCCTAAAGTTTTCCTCAGAAATATTTCCTTAATTATTACTTTGAAAGGAGTGAAGCCTGTGAAAACTGGGATTGCTTTAATCAGTGGGATTTGAATTAGAGACTTAAGTATATGTATTGTTAAATAATTTCTGGTTTTTAAAAGAGAGAGAATGTAATCAGATGTATTATTTCTAACTAAAATCTGGACAATAAGTATGTTCTCAATGAAATGAATTGACTATATACCATATTTGGTCTTGAAGAAGCCAACCAGATGATCAATGTGGAATAATGAATTAGATGAATAATATCTGGGGATAATCAGGTTAATACCATGCTTTCTTTTTTTCTGATTATTGTTTAATTGATCCCCTTGTCTTATCTCACTCTCCCTATTTTTATTCACTTTGTGGTCTAAGAAAGAGAAAGATTGTATATAATCCATATATCTAGTTGGGATTGTTTTCTTCTTATCTTGTATTAATGTGCAGTCATCTCTGTATTACTGTTTGCAAGTGACCCTTGTAAAATGAAAAATTATAAATAAATGATTAAAAAAAAAAAAAAAACATACAGAACATGGATGATAGCCATACTGTTAAAAAAAAAAAGCATAATAGGTTAAACTCAAAACCTAAAAAAAAACCCTACCCAAAAAAGTAAATATAAATGATGTATTAAAAAAAATCATATAGGGTGCTACATGCACAAATGTTTTAACATACATTTACTTACTATTTTCAATTATTTTACTGCAGTGTTATATCTTAACACCAATTTTTTTTGTGTGTGTTTTTTTTTGTCTTGGATTGGGCATATTTTTTGTCTTCTCTTTTTCTTTCATAGGTATACATATATTTTTTTCAATTTTTTAATATACATCATTTACATGTGTTTATCCATTTTTATAGTTGTTCCTTTCTTACATATATATTGTATTTTTTTTAGACTCCTGAGGCAGGCACTATATCTGATAAACGGTGCCATTTCTGGTCTTTTACAGAATAAAGGGGGTCTTTTACTAAAGCTTCGCTCGAGTTATCTGCAGCAGGGTCCATTTTATTCCTATGGACCCTGCTGCAGATAACTCGAGCTAAGCTTTAATAAAAGACCCCCAAAGTCCTTTATTTCATCTTCATCATTCTCCTGTTTTCTTTGGAAGTGTTGTGTTGATTACACTACTCCTCTTGGTTGGCTAGAATTCTTGAAAATAAAAACATACATTTATCCAGCAAAATTTGTTTTGTACTTAACAGGTTTTGGAACTCCGCTCTTGAATTCTTGTGTTAGTCAAAGAAAACTGATCTCATGATTTTCAAGAGTACTAGCTGAACAGCTTTTTTTCCTATGAGCATAAATATGTGGTAGACAGAAATATCTTCCAGTATCCAATTTGGCAATGTGTCTTTTAATGCTCTGTCTCTCTAACTAAGGGGGATAGTTATTAAGTTGCATTACAGCCTAATGCATGTCATTTACCCCTCATCCTATATAATAAAAAGCACCTCCAACATTCTGAAGCTGACTCCATGGCACTGTGGCAGTGTAGGGTTCGTAAGTCTGTAGTTCAGTGTTTCATTGACTCTCACTGTCCCCGCCCTCATCTCGAGGAAACGGAACGCTGCATAGTTGCCAAGCAAACAAACGCGACGTCACAGGAATGAAGAACCAATCAGACAGAACGGAACTTGGAGGAGGGAAGTGGAGTGGATTGAATCTCTAACAAACAATGATATACAGGGAGGTATGAACATCAGTGGAGGCAAGTGCACAGAACGGACGGGAAGACAAACATTTAATCACTTTGTCACTCAAACACATACACACACACACTCAATCACTCTGTGTATCTCTCTCTTACACTGTCTGTAAAACACACTGTCACTCTCAGTCTCTCATATGGGCAACTGTATGTTGCATTCTCACGAGTAAGGAGCTCTTCTGATGTGATTGTTAAACTGATTGAAGGGCCTGAACAAGGAAAACTTTTACCACATTGTAACACAGTTTACACAAAAAATACTGTATATAAAGAAATCTTACAAATGTAAACAACAATTATATTCAGAATACAATGGAAACATTAATGGCAGGAACTCATTACATTGCTAGCGCCCGTTTCATTGCGTTGAGAAACGGGCCTTTTTTACTAGTAGAATAATAATCTGCATCATATTACTAACACAAGTTAATCTGAGGTACTGTGAGATACAGAGTAATGTGATGCAAAGCTTGCAGAACACCTCATTACTATATAAATAGAATGGTGCATCTTCCACTGGTCATTGTAAACTGCATTATTCCTGGAATATAACACCTAAAAGAAACTAGTGTTGTTTTTCCTGGCCAGGAGCAACAAATTTCAAAGCCAATGCTTTTCAGCCACTTCTTAAATGGGCCAGTCAAATCAAGTTTCTCCGCTTCCCAAAGACCCCCTCCCGAGCCTACTTTGCAAAATGTCTGGGATCCAGTGGGATTGGAGCAGGAGCGATTCCCACTTGCTTCTGCCCCCAGGTTCAAAATGGTAGTGGCAACCCGTATTGGTAGTCTCCATTCCAATATCTCCATTCTTTGTAAAATAGGACTCTATTTTTGCTCAATTTTTCTGTTTCTGTGGCCCTATTATAGTGTTCACTGCTGGAACTCTTTGCTGAGAAGGTGGACATTTCATTGACAGCATTACAGTTCTTTTACAAGTCTAGTTCATGCTAATTTTTCCATTAAAATTATGATTTGTTATAACAGCTCAATATGAATTCAGTGCCTTGTACTTGATTTCAGGGTTAATCATCCTAGCAGTAGTGTAAAAATACCTCTTCCCTTTTTTTATAATAGAAGGTTGTAGCTTAAAGTTTTCTACCTTTTTTTTTCTATGGATTTATTTGATCTTTATATTGTCTACTGTAATGTACATAGGAGACAATTTTCTATAATTTACATAGTTACAAAGTGTGGGTATTTTTACAGCACAGGATTTATAGCTAATTTTGATAGTGAAATATGTAGCTCATGCAGTGTTTTCTAACCTTTTTGAACCAAATTACCTACATTTTCAAAAATATTCGATGGTGCACCAGCAGGGAGTGGACTTGTATAGCCAAAAACAAACCTATGAAAGCACTACAAGTCCAATCTGAGGCTAGAAGATCTTAAGGGAGGATGTTGGGGAGGGGGAGGGGGAGGATGGGAATATATGAAATGCAATATGCTGTCTGTATCCTAGACACTGCCTGCTAATCGCCATACTTCAAGGCTCATGCTATATCTAGGAAAGAGAGACCCCATGCACGCATGGCCACACATATACTCAAATAAAAAGGAACTCTAGCATACTGGTGTCTCATTATTGGAAGTACTTAGAGCAGAACCTGTGTACTGATCTGGACCTGATCATCATATGTTTCTGCACTGCTTTGCTATCTTAATGTAGACAAGCCTTAAGGAGCACAACTTTTCAATGCATCTAAAAGCACCTCTACATTTGAACCTTGCATGTACTTTTTTGCCTTCAGGAGAAAATCGGTACTCAGACTAGATTACGTAGGTAAATTGCTATTCATCCAGGAAAATGGTTTTGAAAATTGATCTCTGCAAGGTATAACAAGGAATTCAAATATGCGTGGGATAAAACAAAGGAATCCTGTTTAGAAGGAATGGATCTATGGAATCTTAGCGGAGATTGGGTGGTGACGCCAGTATTTGGAGAATAAAAACGGTGCGGGGCGAACTTCTACAGTCTGCCCTGATTGTGACCGAATAGATATGGAGGGGCTGTAATGTAAATTTTAAGGAGCTTCGACAGCTTCAGAATTTTTAGTACAGTCTGTGCCCTGAGAAAGTCATTGACAAATCAAACTCGGGTATACATATAAAGTAGTATATACCATGTAAAATGAGTTTATCTTGTTGGGTAGACTGGATGGACTGTTCAGGTCTTTATCTGCCATCATTTACTATGTATAAAGGTGGACAACTGAATAGTTTATAGTTTGACATTTGTTATACTGCCAATGCTAACTAATAAGCGACTTACAATTAAAAAGAAAAGTTGGTTGTATGAATTTAAGGATATTGTGGTTTTATACTTGAATAATAAGTAATTTTTTGTCCTGATAGAAATATACATTATCAAAGTAATAGATTTTGGGGCAATTTTGAATCATCCACTTAGTTTCAAGGAGCATCATCGTCATCTTCCATTGTTTTGGTAAAGATTGCACATTTAGATTTTCTTTTTGACATGAAAAACCCACTGAAATTAAGATTAACTAGGACAGCATGTGTAGAAATGGCTGACAAAGCTGTAACTGGATGTAACATGATTAGAAAAATAGAAACATAATTCGACAAAGTATTGTTTGTGCTCACTGGTAACCTCAATTTAGGCTCATTCCACTGTGAAAAGATGCCAATTGTGACTGCTTAGGGAGAGACTGGACAAAAACAAGCAGCAGTCTCAGATTACTTTTAAGGGTGTGAGTCTGAAAGGGGATAGAAAAAAAAAGGGGAATAGAACAAAAAGGGAGTAGGGAGAAATGATCAAAGGAGAGGATCAGAGGTGGTGGATAGGAAAAAGAGAGTTACAAGCCTGGGAGGGATACTGAGTGGGATAAGCCAAAATCAAAGAGGGTGGCTCTGGAGGCAAGTACTTGGGTAAGAAAAAAGGATAAGATATACCCCTATAGCACCATTTTGGTTCCCCCCGACAACAGCTGGTCTCCTTACTTCACATGCTGGTTCTGGAGCATTTCTAGTACTGCTCTCTTTCTGTCCTGTCTTCTTTCGCAGGTAGATGGTCATGCTGGGGTATTTCACATGAGGTTGCTGCAGCACCAGGGAGCAGCAGGGAGGATAGAGCGAAACTGAGGCACTGCAACAACTTGTTCTCAGCAAAGGCCTCAGCAGTGGGTGGAGCAGAGTTTTCCCTTGCTTAATTTGTGTGGTGAGACAGATAGTTCATTAAGCAGTATGTTGTGATCGGGTGTAGAGAATGAGAGAATGTGATCATAGTGGTGTTAGGCATAAGAAAGGAGAGGGGGTGCTGGGAGCAATTGCAGCGGGAAAGCAAAAACCAGGGAAACTCTGAATGGGGTCAGCTGTATAGCAACAGGGTATTTTATCATGGGAACCTGAATTCTGGTTAGACCAATATGGTTGGCACTGCAGCAGCACTTAAGAGGGAGCTGGCAGTCTCATGCAGCTGTGCGGCCCTGCTCTTCTAATGGAGCTGGTATGGCCCTCCAGGCCTCAACACACCTTTCTATAATTTATTTATGTTCTGGCTAACATCTTGTTGTGGGCATTTATACCAGTTATAGGGCTGATGTAAGTGATCACGCTTTAAATGTAAGTGTGTGTTTTGCCACTTATGCTGGTGTTCCATAAAGAAAAGTAGGTACTACTTTTCTTTCTAGATTTGGCTTGAATTGGACACCTGCTTACCCACGTATCCTAGGCACTTCTGCCTGTACAGTTAAAGCTGTGGCCAGGTTTAAATCCAGTCAAGTGATTGGCATTATGTTTATTTATTTATTTGTTACACTTGTGTCCCACATTTTCCCACCTATTTGCAGGCTGAATGTGGCTTACATAGTACCGTACAGGCGATCGCCAATATCGGTATGAACAAATTCAGAGCGAGGTTGTGGTAGAGTAAAGTTCATGCATGACAGACAGATTTAGGAATCATGAAGAGGAAGAGTTAATTTATATCCAGTGCGAGCTTTGGTTTTGTTGTGTTGCAGAGTTGAGGCATTTAAGTTGGGTCGTTCGGGTATGCCTTTTTGAACAGGTGAGTTTTTAGTAGTTTCCGGAAGTTTAGGTGGTCATATGTGGTTTTCATGGCGTTTGGTAGTGCATTCCATAGTTGTATGCTTATATAGGAGAAACTGGATGCGTAGGTTGATTTGTATTTGAGTCCTTTGCAGCTTGGGTAGTGGAGATTTAGGTATGTTCATGTTGATCTTGATGTGTTTCTGATTGGGAGGTCTATGAGGTCTGCCATGTATCCCGGGGCTTCAGCGTTGATGATTTTGTGAACGAGGGTGCAGATTTTGAATGCAATACGTTCTTTGATTGGGAGCCAGTGTAGTTTTTCTCGTAAGGGTTTTGCGCTTTCGAATCTCGTTTTTCCATATATGAGTCTGGCTGCTGTGTTTTGAGCAGTTTGTTTATGATTTGTTCTTTGCATCCCGCGTAAATTCCATTGCAGTAGTCTAGGTGGCTTAGTACCATTGATTGTATCAAGTTGCGAAATGTTTCCCTCGGGAGTAATGGTTTCACTCGTTTGAGTTTCCACATAGAGTGGAACAGTTTCTTTGTTGTGGCTTTCGCTTGGCTCTGTAGTTTAAGTGAGATGTGAGGTCTACAATGAAGCGGTGGGGAGCGGATTTTAATAGGTAGCTGGGACAGACGTCCAATTTACAGTGAGTCTTGAAGGACCTATTAGTCGCTTGGTTGACTGTTTCAGCGGTGAGGGGAGCGAAGGTTGTCCAGAGTCTGTCCGCTGGGTATTCGCCAAGGATTGGGTCCATACACTCAAAGAAGTTATCGATGCCTGTGATGTTCTGAGGTAGCGTGTTGCGTAGATTTACAATTTTTTCATTGAAGTATTTGGCAAGTGCGTCTGCAGATGGGGTGTTTGTGTTAGTTGTGGTGACCATGGTGGTGTCTAGTAATTTGTTCACGAGTTGGCATAGTTTTTTCGTGTCTTTGAAGTCAGGCCCTATTTTGGATTTGTAACATGACCTTTTGGCTTGTCTTGTCGCATACTTGTATTTTCTTTTAGTTTGTTTCTATGCGTTGAGTGTTTGTGCATCTTTTAATTTTTTCCATGCTCCTGGATTGTGTTTTTAGTCTTTTTAGTTCTTCGTTGTACCATGGTATTGAATTTTGTCTATGTGATGTTCTTGTTTATAAGGGTGCTATTTCGTCTAGTATGTTTTTGCATCTTTTATCCCAGTCTGAGAGGTAGTATGTAGAGTCTGTTTGTGATGTCCATTCATTATTGTACATCTGGTGCCAGAATGTTTCCAGGTCTATTTGGCCTCTTGTGTTGTATGTTGTGTGTTCTTGTATACGGTGTGAACCCTTTATCCGCCATAGTAGAGATAGGTTTAATTTGTAATGGTCTGACCATGGTGTGTTTGTCCATTAGATATCTGATATTATTAGGTTCTGGTCTGTGGACAGTTTGTGTGAGGTAAGGTCGAGTGTGTGCCCTTTGATATGGGTTGCTTGGATGTGTGGCAATTTAAGGTCCCATAAATGGAGGAATTCCTTGCATTCGCGTGTGTTGGTAGAGTTTGGGTCTTCTAGGTGAAGGTTGATGTCTCCCAGTACTAGTATATTGGAATTGGTTACACAGGTGTTTGATATGAAGTCCATAAAGTGCAATTGGCATTTGTTCCAATTGCCTGGAGGTCTGTAAAACAGAACACAGTTTAGATGGTCAAGTAGGGTGGTGTGGTGGATTCTAATTGAGGCTATTTCGAGTTGGGAAGTTATGGACTCAGCAGTCATTACGGCGGTGAAGTGTGATCGATCGATTAGTTCTATGCCTCCGCCTCTCTTTTCCTTTCTAGTCCAATGAGTGATTTTGTATCCTGGGGGGCAAAGGTCTAGGATTATCGGGTCTTTTTGATCATGGATCCAAGTTTCATTGATAAAAAGCAGGACGAGGTTTTCTGATGTGATCCAGTCTGTTATTATTGTTGCTTTATTTACTACGGATCTGGCATTAATGTAGCCCACTTGAAGTTTTTGGTAGGGTCCTTGTGTTTTCGGTGTTATGTGGATTTTTGTCAGTTGTCGCTTCTTTGTTGGTGTGGATTTGTTATGACCTTTCATTCCCTTGTGTTGGGGTTGTCCATATGTTGGTGTTCTTCCTCTGTTTTGATGGTTGTCGGTTTGGTGAGGTGTGCTGTGTCTGGACAGACTTTGATGGTTATAAAGTAAGGGTATGGTGTTATTATCAGCGAGTGGGATGGTTAGTGTTAGGTGGCTCGAGGATAAGGAGTAGATTGTTAGGAGCAGTTTGTTGGTGTACATTATAGGTTTGATTCGCTAGGGGTGCTAGTAGTTCGTGTCAGGTAGGTACTCTCAGTTAGATATTCAGAGGATTACCCCAGATTGCGAAGGCTCCCTAGTTGCGTCATTGTTTAGGGGTAGGAATCCGGAGAGATTGTAATGTGGATTGAAACAGGGTTGTTTTAGTTGAGGTAGTTCGTGTACTGCAGGGTGAGGTAGTGTTGCAGCCTTTGAGGTAGTTTGTGATTGTGTGGTTGGAAAGTGCAGTATCACATTAGGAATGTGTAGGATATGAGGTTTTCTTAGGGTGCGCTTGTTGCTCCGGTGACAGTACGGAGAGTCGGGGCTTTTTGCAAGTTCGGGTCGCCGCTAATCTGAATTGTTGGGTTCAGTCTTCAACTTTGGGCCACTTATGCCGCTCCTTTTCTGTGGTTGGTGCCGTCACCTTACTCCTGCTGGGCGCACGATTCATCAGCTCTCGCCTTGATCTGGCAGGTCTCTTATGTACCCCTCTCCGGGATGGCAGCAGGTCGCTCAGCGATCTCTCTGGGCGCTGCATGGGTGAACCACTGCACGGGCTCCTGGTAGGTTCAAGGCTCGGCAACTTCCGACGGGCCCCCTCTCCAGTTGGGGATCGGCCGCTCAACGACCTTTTCAGGCACCGCGCGGGCTGGTGCGCCTTCTTCAGTTTCAATCTCGCCCTTGATCTAGCGGACGGGGTAGGAGTGGCGCACTGCCAACACTGTCAGGCCTCTTATGTCCCTCTCTCCGGGGTGGAAACGGGTCGCTCGGCGATTTCTCTGGGCGCTGTATGGCGAGCCATGGTGCAGAAAGTATCTGCAATTTGTTATAGGAAAAACCCACTACCAGTACTGTGTTCTGCCATTTAGCCTCGTGCCACCACTTCCAGTGTTCACAAGAGGCAATTTGATAACCGGATGCCTCCGTTTAGGCTCCTGAATACTATGTGGTAGGTGCCTATTCTATAATGGAACCTAGATTCCATTATAGAACCCTATAGTCCTCAACAAATTTTCATTAAATCTAGGAGTCAGCTATACTCACACATTACCTTTTTTTTTTTTTTTTAATATAGACATGCAGAGTGGTTGGACATAATTCTATGAGTCACGTTCCATATGCTTTTCCCACCACAGCCCTCTCCCTTCCTTGCTGCCACTCCCCCTGTCCCTGCTGCACTGATGATTCAGATATGATTTCATTTTTATTGCTGTAAATTCTATTGTGAAACTTAGTGCCAATTCATATAGCTTTCTTAATAGTTGCTATCTGTAGTGACACCTAGCAACTGAACCATGTAGTTTATTACTGGTGGATATGCGTGCATTTCTATAGGTGCCAATAAATAGGGTGTCTGGTAGCTTATTCTATAAAGGAGCATAGGCGTCTAATTTTCTTTATAGAATACAAGTGTAACAGCAAGTAGAATTTAGTTACAAGCACTTACACCAACTACCCAGCTGGTGCTAAGTGTGTGCGCCCAGGTGCCAGAGACGTGTGTGTATAACTTAGTCCCACTCATATTGTGGTCAGACTCCACCCATGTATGTATATGCCTGTCTGTAAAATATGTGCTATGTAAGATGCGTGCATATTTATAGGACAGTGCCTAGGTGGGATTTTGGCACATACAGGTATATATGACATTATTCTATGGAAATAACAGGCACATAGCCGTTTGTGCGTACTAAATGCCTGGCCTCATTGTAGTAGAAAAACATGGTCTGTGATTTAACTTGAAAAGTCATCCTTGAAATCTACTGACAGTAGCTTCTTGTCAGGTTCTCAGGTTCAGAGCCCGCGGGGCCGGGCTCTGGAGCAAACGTGAGCCCTTGGGCTGCTGACGAGGAGCGACAGCAGCAGGCAAAACCCACCAACCAACGCTGGGCAAGCACACTAGCACCGGCAGGGACTGCAGGCACCGCCCAGCGAGCCGGAACACACGGACTGGAATCCCCTGGACTGGAGGACACTGGACTGGAATCCCCCGGACTGGAGGACACAGGACTGGAACACACACCGGACCGGAACACACTGGACTGGAGCACACTAGACTGGTCCGTACAGCTTCACCTGCGCTTGGCCACTACCCCCCCAAGGGTTGAGCCCTTGGGTTCAAGTGGCCGGCAGGACTTACCGGATACCGGATGACACAGGGACCAGGACTGGAAACAGAAGTACTCCTAAACCTAAACTGACCTAAATGCTCCCAAGCCCTAAACCAGCAGAAGTGTTCCTAACAGTAAACTGACAAAAGGACTTCCTAAGCCCTATACTAAACAGGAGCTCCTAAGCCCTGCTCAGCAAAGGGAATTCCTAAGCCCTAAACTAACAGAGCAGGGAACTAAATACACAAGCTAGCAAAGGAGCTTCCTAAGCCCCCATGCTGCAGCAATGCACCACCGCACTAACCTAACCCAGGTGCCACTAAGCACCAAGCTACAGAAGTACTTCTCACAGCGAACTGAAGTGCCTCTAACAGCACCAAACCCAGAAGTACTTCTAACAGCAAACTGAAGTGCTTCCTGCAGCACCAAAACCAGAAGTACTTCTAACAGCAAACTAACAGTGCTTCTAACCACACCCAAAGGGAAAGCAGGGGAGCTACAAGGGAAAGGCAGGGAAGCTAAACACTTAAACACAGGTCAAATGTGCACACTGCACCAACACTAACCTGGACCTAAAGCAAACGCAGGCAGGGAAGCCAAACACATCAGAAGAAGTGCCCACTGCACTAACCCTACCTCAAGCACGCGTTGCAAAGGCTCTGAAGGAAAGAAAACCACTTCCTTATCAAGGCCCTCCCTGATGATGTCACACTCCCTAGACCCAGGCAGCACACTGAAACACAGAGAGCACACTGAAACCCATAGAGGCCCAACCCACACCAATGCAGCACCGTGAAGCACTTGAAGCCAGTACACCCAAAGAGAGGTAGAGCTAACTCAGTCCACACACACATCTGTACTAAAGTGAAACAATTAGCCCCATGCTGGCAGCAGCCAGCACAGAGAAAGAGAGCTAGCTCAGACAGGACAGACAAACGAAACAGAAGCCAACTAAGAAGCTGACCCCCAGGAAAAAGGTAAGTTTGAGAGGGGTTATGACCACAATCATAACACTTCTAATGGTTAGATACATTATCTCACTTGGTTTCTTTTATGTTTCTTTTGAAACCAACAGAATGTTTGGAAACTGATAGATTTAAGCTGTCCTGCGCCTCTGTCCTTTTTCTTTTAGGCATAGACAGTTCTTTTAGGTCAGAGATACACATAGAGATAAGACAGATAGTTATATATACACACAGGCAACATGAGGTCGGCGGTGGGCTTCTTGTGCCATCGAGACCTGGATGGGGATCACGCTGCTGAAGGGAGAGTTTCAGTGGCACAGGCTACAAGGCTTCAGGAACCTCTACAGAAAGGGTGTGCTCAGCCACTTCGGTTATGTCAATGCCATCTAACAATGGAGGGCAGCTGCTGGTGTCAGGAGGGGATGACCATTGTGTTCTTTTATGGTATATGGAAAAAGCTATTCACTCTGAAGTCAAACCAATACAAACACGTGTTTACAGAAACAGACACAATATTGACAGCACAGATTTCAAGGAACCATTTCAAAATGCTTTCCCTATTAATTGGAGGAAATCTCTAAATTGGGTGCCAGTTCTTTAATGGCATTTATGCAGTCCAAAATATCACTATATATAGAATTCAGTAGTTCTTCACTATCTCAAAAAAGCAAGTTAAAGGAAAACTATACTGTAGTACAAGATGGATCATATATGAAGTATGGATTGATAATTACAATCTGAAATATATTTTCAGAATTTTGCAGGTTTTCAAAAAAATTGAAAACTCATTCATTGAACTGATGAAGATTGTTGGTGAATGCTTCCCACTATTTACATCGATACAAATGTGGTGACACCTCTGATGGTCTGATGATTAAATCTTTAGTTTGGAAGTTTTTAGTTTGGATTGTTGCCTTTATAAAGTAGTCACAGACGTGTGCACCTGTGTGCCTTTCCTGCCTAAACACCATGTTATAAAATTACCTCACATATGGACATTGAATCAAATTACATCTGGCGCACATCAGATTATTGCTGTAGATTTTAAATGTAAAAGCAGCTCCTTTTGTCAGTAGTAGCATCATTGCATTATATTTGAGGTGGATAAAGAGCATATTTTTACCACTCCTAAGATGTACTAATGGATCTCTTTTTGTTAAAATTTTTTAGATGGTTTATATCTAAGATCTCTATATTCATTATAAATATAGCCTTAAGCAGGGACATTTTGTCCTGTTCCTAGAACATTTCTGGCTATAAAAAATGAAATATGAAAAAAGCTGAATCATGAAAGTGTAGGAGTACTACTGTAGGCTTTACTTGAAAGAAGAAGACAATTATTAGTTCTTGAAAAAAAATATAGCCTGAGAACTCTAGCCAATCATAATAAAATGCTGAAACATATTTCTGTGACTATTGGTAAACATTGTAGAAAATTTGCTTGAATGCCATGAATCTATCTTTTCTGGAGCAGATTAGGTACTAAGCTTTTGTATGCTTGCCTTTTGATTTTCTCTCTCTTAATTGTCTGAGGAATATTATTTTCCTGCCTCAAAAATAAATACTTTTACAGTGCTTTAAAATATATGTTCTGTCTATGCCTATGAGTTGATATTGAAACAAGAGATTACTATAGTGGTTAACTTTGTTCCAAGTACTTTACCTCTATTTTGCTATACAGCATGTTATATTTAGAAATTATTTCCATAGCTTTTGAATTATATTGGTGAATTGGTAATTTTCCAGCACTTGCTGCATGGTTATCGCTCTATGGAACAAACTGAAAGACTGTGTGTTATCATTGCTTACACAGTTTTGGAAAAGAACGATTATATGCATGTAGTTGAATATGTCATAGCCAATATTTAAATTAATTGCAGTAGTAAATAGACACAGAATATGATGACAGATATAACCATAAGGCACATCTACTCTGGTAATTTCTTTCCTGGTGTATTACTATAGACCCTAGTTTATTTATTTATGTTTTATTATTGCAAATAAACATAACGGTTTTTAACAAGTGTCATATGGCTGCAGAGTATTACAATACTTCTACAGAATGTTCAGAATAGTCTGAGTATTTATGCTCCCTGCAAGTTTAGGGGTCATTTTACAAAGGTGTGCTGAAAAATGTCCTGCGGTAGTGTAGGCGCGGGTTTTGGGCTCGATCAGAATTATTTTTCAGCGCACCTGTAAAAAAGGCCCTTTTTTGCCGAAAATGGACATGCGGCAAAATCAAAATTGCCGCTCATCCATTTTGGATCTGAGACCTTGCCACCAGCCATAGACCTAGCGCTAAAGAATTTGGGCGGTAATGACCTGTGCACGTCCGCTACGCATGCCAGAAAATAAAAAAAATATTTTTCAGATGTGCTTAGCGGATGCGCGCCAAAATTGAAATTACTGCAAGGGCCATGTGGTAAGCGGGTGGTAACTCCAATTGGCACGCATTGGGTGTACATAGGCACCTGCACAGCTTAGTAAAAGGGGCCCTTAATGAACTTCGTCATTGGTAGAGGGGGTGCTCATGCATTCCTCTTTAGAGAGCAAAGGTGAGGGAGAGGAGAACTAGAGGGCGGTGAAGGGGAAGGGTGATTCTGGGGAGGGGTTGTGCACCTTTGCTTCTTGTAGGGTGGGAGTCTAGAGTTTTATGTGTTTTTATGTTTTGAGATGGGATTACTTTTGTCACTGTCTTAGTTGTCCTTAGTTGTAGTGTTAGGTGGTGTGTTGTATGTGTCTAAGAAGTGGTCTTCAAGTTCTAGTCCATTTGTCGAGTCGTTTCTGTAGGAGAGCCCAGAATCTTTCGCCATTTGCTATTTGGTGAAGTTATGGAAGCCAATCTAATTCTGTGGAGGCTGTGTGTTCTTCCATTTTGTGGCAGTAGACATCCTGGCTGCTAGGAGCAGAAAGCTGAGCAAGTTTTGTCTGTCTAGGATTGGGTTCTTGGGGTCATCGGTGATGTGTATGACTTTGTGTCCGACCTTACAAAGTTTTTGGAAAACTGTATGGGCTTTGGGACATTCCCACCAGATATGTTTAAAGGTTCCAGCATGTGCCAGCGTGTGTTAGGGGTTGCACCGGATATATTGTTCAGTCTGTGTGGTGTTAGGTATGTTCTACGTAATAGCGTGCATTGTGAGTTTTGGAGGGTGATAATGCTCACCAACCTAAAACACTCTCTCCTAGTTAGCTTCTGACTTTCACACACTTTAGTTTAATAGTTTTCATTTACATGCAAGCAAAACTCAGATTTTAATGAATCACATTACATAGGATAACAAAAGATACAGTCACAGACCTAAAATAAAATGTGTGTGTGAATATAAGACCACAATGAGGGGGCCCCAGTCTTGGAGTGGAGGAGTGGCCTAGTGGTTAGTGCAGCGGATTTTGATCCTGGGGAACCAAGTTCAATTCCCACTGCAGCTCCATGTGACTCTGGGCAAGTCACTTAATCCTCTATTGTCCCAGGTATAAATAAGTACTTGTATAAACTATGTAAACCACTTTAAATGTAGTTGGAAAAACCACAGAAAGGTGCTTCTCAACCCTCATCTGGAAGGATTGTCACAGTAAATGTGTGTGATAGTCTTTGGGTACATCTGTTGCTGAGAAGGTGTTTGATTGTTTTTTAGAAGCTTATTCCTAAGGAGTGCAGTTAGGTGGTCATGGTCAACAAAAAGAAAATATAGGTGGTCATGGTCAAAAAAAAAAAAAAAAATATATATATATATATATATATCTTCTTTTGATGTGTTGCACTACCTGTACAGGGGAACTTAAAGAAGGAGGTGTGGCCCTCTTATCAAGCACCTGCTGATGGAGTTCAATACATTTCTTCTTAGTACTTTGATTGATTTTTCGTAAATCTAACATCCTGTCCGTGAAAAAGTACTTTCTGACATTATTCCTGAGTTGCCCCCCCCCCCCCCCCCCCCCCCCCCCCCCCCCCCGCAACTTCAATTCATGTGCTCTAGTTCTATCACTTTCCTGTCTCTGGAAAATGTATGTAGAAGCAAGAGAAGGCCTCTAATACTGAATACTACAGTAGTGAAACATCTGGTCACAGTAAATGAAATGTAACAACAAAATAGGAAGAGAACAAAACCTTTCAGAAAGGTACCAAAAGGGAAAAAAAATAGGTCGACCTTAGAGATGGTCATCCTTAGAGATGGTCGTCCCCGATTTTCAGCGGTAATGGAAAACGAGGATGCCCATCTCAGAAACAACCAAATCCAAGCCATTTGGTCATGGGAGGAGCCAGCATTCGTAGTGCACTGGTCCCCCTGACATGCCAGGACACCAACCAGGCACCCTAGGGTGCACTTCAGTGGACTTCAGAAAAAGCTCCCAGGTGCATAGCTCCCTTACCTTGTGTGCTGAGCCCCCCAACCCCCCCCCCCCCAAACCCACAACTGTACACCACTACCATAGCCCTTATGGGTGAAGGGGGGCACCTAGAAGTGGGTACAGTGGGTTTGTGGTGGGTTTTGGAGGGCTCACATTTACTACCACAAGTGTAGCAGGTGGGGGGGATGGGCCTGGGTCTGCCTGCCTGAAGTGCACTGCAGTACCCATTAGAACTGCTCCAGGGACCTGCATACTGCTGTCATGGAGCTGGGTATGATATTTGAGGCTGGCATAGAGGCTGGAAAAATATTTTTTTAAGTTTTTTTGAGGGTGGGAGGGGGTTAATGACCACTGTGGGAATAAGGGGAGGTCATCCCCGATTCCCCCCCGGTGGTCATCTGGTCATTTAAGGCACATTTTTGTGGCTTGGTCATAAAAACAAAAAGGGCCAAGTAAAGTTGCCCAAGTGTTCGTCAGCGACGCCCTTCTTTTTTCCATTATCAGCCGAGGACGCCCATATGTTAAGCACGCCCCAGTCCCGACTTCACTGTGCTTCCAACACTCCCCCGTGAACTTTGGTCGTCCCCACGACGGAAAGCAGTTGAGGACGCCCAAAATTGGCTTTCAATTATGCTGATTTGGGCGACCCTGTGAGAAGGATGCCCATCTTCCGATTTCTGTAGAAAGATGGGTACCCTTCTCTTTCGAAAATAAGCATGAGTGTATCACAGATGTAGTGTATGATTTTTAAAAAACCCTTTTGTTAACAACAATAGCAAAGTGACCAAATATAAGCATAGAATACAGTTAATGATGAAAATAGAAAAATAAATCCTAGTAATATCAATGAAATGGAATTATCAAAAACAAATGACGTGGCTAAATATACTAATTTTATCTGCTATAGAAATCATAACTCTAAACGTCCACAAAAGAAACACTTGTGGAATTATTTGTTAAGGAACTAATCCTAATAGTACCATCAATGGAAGAAACCATTATGAGGCTCAAACTTTCATATCTTCACATATATCTTCCCCTATAAAAAAAAGCCGTAATGATTACCACTTCAAATAACTTAGCTATTGCTCATATTTTGACCCTTTTTTTAAATATATGTTTTTGAAATTACATATAAGTCCTCAAAAAAAACATTCACAATATATCAAAGTTCAACAAAGTAAAAATAAAGTATAACACGCAGCATTGGAAAATGTACTTATTTATCTCCAGTTTATACAAATAATCTTAGTATTGTCCTCAGAGTTGTTCATAGGGGTCAAAAGATAGCTTCACAGAAGCCGCAGTGCTGTAGTTCCATCAAGTTCTGAAGCTATTGAGCTGTGGCACTATCTTTTGACCCTTTTGAACAACTATGAGGATTCGACAAAGAACATTTGTATACATTGGGAATAGATACACTCTTCACTACTGCATACAAGTAAGTTATATTTTATGTTCACTTTGTTGAACTTTGATATTTCGGGAAGAGTTTTTGAGGACTTTTATATACAATTTAAAAAAAGGCCAAAATATGAGCAATAGTTCTGTACTGTTGAAGCAGTGATTAAATATCTACCACAATCATTAAAGGCTCCTTTTGTGGGAGAAGATATATGTGGGAAGCTATGGAAATTTAAACTTCATAATAGTTTTGTTTATTAAGGTTTATTTTGAGGACTTTTATGATGCTGTATCAGAAAAAAAACATATTAAAGCTGAACAGTAAAACATTCATGTAACAGAAATATGAAAATGTTGGCAGTATACAAATGATAAAGTTAATAGATAATATGAAAGAACATTGATGTAACATGGATATGATACTTCAGTTTAGATATGTCGATGGACAAAATGGATAGGATAATGGCAGTTGGGATGGATAAACGGGTGCCTAATTTAAAGGCAGATATATGTTTAGTTGAATAAGGTCTTAGTCATAGGGTATGAGGTAAACTAGTCCAGATGCAGAGTGAGCAGATAGTAATTATAGGCATTTAAGTCCTGAGGCGACAAGTCAAGATTTCACATGCTTTCTGAAGTAGAGACAGTCACTGGTTAGGTGTATCCTCTCTGGTGTGAGTTTGAGTGTAGGGGGCTACTCCTGAGAGGGTTCGCTGACAGGTATCACACTGTGTGATTTCCCTTAATGAGGGCACAATATTGATGTTCCTTCAAAAGACCTTAGATACTTCAAATGTGTGTAGAAAATTAACTTATTTTTTAGATACTCTAGTCCATGTTGTGTGAGGACCTTGAAAATATATATATGTAAAACTGCCTTTATTAAATCTTGAAGTGCATTTCTCTAGTTTGGCCAGAAGGTGGTGCATGTTATATTTTAAGCTGTTACAAAGAACTGACCTTTCCCATGATTAGTTAACACAGATAAAGGAAATGTTGTTATTGACTGGTCTCTGATTGGCCCAGGAGCTTTTTTCATTTGGATTGTACTAGCTTTTGCCCCAATTTCAGCCCGGGAGAAAAGAGAGAGAAAGCTCTTTTCTGAAGCCCTGTAAAACAGTTATATATGGTAACTGTTGAGCAGCTATATGTCCTGATCTCCCCAGGTACTTTCTAGGAAGTAAACAAATGTTTAGCTAGTGTTATAATTGATCCATATTTCAGTTATTTGTTGTTGTTTGCTGATTCCACATTTTCCGTCCACTATTCAGCATTTTTAATGAGAATAAACATAATTGTTTATTTGACCTGTTTGTCTGGACGGATAAAGAATGCTGGTAGTTTATGTGTTGGGTCTGTGAGTGCTTTCTGGGAGTGTGGCCTCCAGTAACCTAGAAATCACTGGGGATAACTTGAGAGCAAGGGACTCGCCCAGAGGCAGTTGTGACCCTGTCGGTAGAAGGAGGGTGCTACTGAAGAGCACGAGTGGCAGGTGCAGGCAGACCTGAGCTGTGCTGGGGATAGACACTAAGTGGCCGCGGGGTATCCCCAGGTGGGTAGCAAAGCATTTCATGATAACATATGTGTATATTTATATATAGTTTTTACTTTTGCCCTGTAGGATACCGGTATCCAGTGCACTTTTTTAGAGGAGGTGTGTGATGCAGTGACACTACTGCAACCTTTCCTCAGTCATGCAGCATTCTGAATTAGTCGAAGCTGGTATAGACTCTTTGGTTTGACCAATATATATATATGGAGCCCAAGAAGAATATAAAAAAGTACAAAAATCTTTAAGCATATAAGGACTATAAGCATAGTGTAAAGAAAAACTGAAACGTGAGATGATTAAAGTAATGGACGCAGCTATTTGTTCTGTGAGAGTCCTTAAAAGCCGCATGAGCACATGACAAAATGTTAAAGGAAATTAGGGATGCAAACAAACTGGGCAACACAATAATAATGGATGATTTCAATTACCTCGATATTGACTGGGTAAATGTAACATCGGGGCACGCTAGGGAGATAAAATTCCTTGATGAAATCAAGGACAGCTTTATGGAGCAGCTGGTACAGGAGCCGACGAGAGAAGGAAAAATTCTAGACCTAGTGCTTAGTTGAGCGCATGATCTGGTGCGGGAGGTAATGGTGCTGGGGCCACTTGATAACAGTGATAATAATATGATCGGATTTGATATTGGCTTTGTAGTAAGTATACATAGGAAATAAATACGTCAGCGTTTAACTTTAAAAAAGGAGACTATGATAAAATGAGAAGAACGGTGAAAAAAAAACTTAGAGGAGCAACTGCGAGGGTCAAAAATTTACATCAGGCGTGGATGCTGTTCAAAAACACCATCCTGGAAGCCCAGGCCAAATATATTCTGCGTATTAAAAAAGGAGGACAGAAGACGACAGCCGGCGTGCTTAATAAGTGAGGTGAAGGAAGTTATTAGAACTAAAAGAAAATCCTTCAGAAAATGGAAGAAGGAACCGACTGAAAATAATAAGAAACAGCATAAGGAATGTCAAGTCAAATGCAAAGTGCTGCTAAGCAAGGCTAAGAGGGACTTCGAAAAAAAGATTGCGTTGGAGGCAAAAACACATAGAGGCATATTTTCAAAGCACTTAGCCTTCCAAAGTTCCATAGGTTTCTATGGAACTTTGGAAGGCTAAGTGCTTTGAAAATATGTTAGTAAAAGTTTTTTTAGGTATATTAAAAGCAGGAAGCCGGCAAAAGAATTGGTTGGACCGCTAGATGACCGAGGAGCAAAAGGGGCGATCAGGAAAGACAAAGCCATAGCGGAGAGATTAAATGACTACTTTGCTTTGGTCTTCACGAGGAAGATTTGGGTGGAATACCGGTGCCGGAAATGATATTCGAAGCTGATGAGTCGGAGAAACTTCATGAATTCTCTGTAAACCTGGAGGATGTAATGGGGCAGTTCTACAAACTAAAGAGTAGCAAATCTCCTGGACCGGATGGTATTCATCCCAAAGTACTGATAGAACTGAAAAATGAGCTTGCAAATCTATTGTTAGTATATGTAATTTATCCTTAAAATCGAGCTTGGTAACGGAAGATTGAAGGGTGGCCAATGTAACGCCAATTTTTTAAAAAGGTTCCAGAGGAGATCCGGGAAATTATAGACCGGTGAGTCTGACGTCGGTGCCGGGCAAAATGGTAGAGACTATTACTTAAGAACAAAATTACAGAGCATATTCAAAAGCATGGATTAATGAGACAAAGTCAACATGGATTTAGTGAAGGGAAATCTTGCCTCACCAATCTACTACATTTCTTTGAAGGGGTGAACAAACATGTGGATAAAGGTGAGCCAGTTGCTATTGTGTATCTGGATTTTCAGAAGGCGTTTGACAAAGTACCTCATGAAAGACTCCAGAGGAAATTGGAGAGTCATGGGATAGGAGGTAGTGTTCTATTGTGGATTAAAAACTGGTTAAAAGATAGAAAACAGAGAGTAGGGTTAAATGGTCAGTATTCTCAATGGAGAAGGGTAGTTAGTGGGGTTCCCCAGGGGTCTGTGCTGGGTCCGCTGCTTTTTAGCATATTTATAAATAACCTAGAGATAGGAGTAACTAGTGAGGTAATTAAATTTGCTGATGACACAAAGTTATTCAAAGTCGTTAAATCGCGGGAGGATTGTGAAAAATTACAAGAAGACCTTACGAAACTGGGCGTCTAAATGGCAGATGACGTTTAATGTGAGCAAGTACAAAGTGATGCATGTGGAAAAGAGGAACCCTAATTATAGCTACGTCATGCAAGGTTCCAGTTAGGAGTCACGGACCAAGAAAGGGATCTAGGTGTCGTCGTTGATGATACGTTGAAACCTTCTGCTCAGTGTACTGCTGCGGCTAAGAAAGCAAATAGAATGTTAGGTATTATTGGGAAAGGAATAGAAAACAAAAATGAGGATGTTATAATGCCTTTGTATCGCACCATGGTGCGACCGCACCTCAAATATTGTGTTCAATTCTGGTCGCGGCATCTCAAAAAAGATATAGTGGAATTAGAAAAGGTGCAGAGAAGGGCAACGAAAATGATAAAGGGATTGGTACGACTTCCCTATGAGGAAAGGCTAAAGCGGCTAGGGCTCTTCAGCTTGAAGAAAAGGCAGCTGAGGGGAGATATGGTAGAGGTCTATAAAATAATGAATGGAGTTGAACGGGTAGATGTGAAGCGTCTGTTTACACTTTCCAAAAATACTAGGACTAGGGGGCATGCGATGAAGCTACAATGTAGTACATTTAAAACGAATCAGAGAAACCTTTTCTTCACTCAACATGTAATTAAACTCTGGAATTCGTTGCCAGAGAATGTGGTAAAGGTGGTTAACTTAGCAGAGTTTTAAAAAGGTTTGGATGGCTTCCTAAAGGAAAAGTCCATAGAAAATTATTAAATGGACTTGGGGAAAATTCACTATTTCATGAATAAGCAGTATAAAATATTTTGTACTTTTTTTTTTATCTTGCCAGGTATTTGTGACCTAGATTGGCCACTGTTGGAAACAGGATGCTGGGATTGATAGACCTTTGGTCTTTCCTAGTATGGCAATACTTATGTACTAATGGGTTATCTGGTTAATGATGTTACTATTGAAATTAATATTCTATGAGATTATGCATGGTGTATTTGTCAATATATATGGTGTTGCAGTAGTCTAGCTGTGACATGATCATGGCATGGACCACTGTAGTCAGACTTGTCTTCTCAATATTTTGTGTTCAACAACTGAAACAGCTCAGCTAGAGGCTTAAGTTAGATTTTAAATAAAATAGGTAACAGCATAGATCCCTGGTACCCTACAGTTCATTGCCCAAGGTGATGTGCTGTTTCTAAACAGAGCTAATTGTTGTCTACCTGACAGATAGGATTTGAACTAAAGTACTGTGCTACTCGTACCCTTTTTTCACCAGCCGAGCAAGCATGATGATGTGGTCCACAGTGTCAGGGGCTGCTAAGAAATCCAGAAAAACTAGTATCAAGGAGGATATCCTGGCCCATTTCCTGTGGAGATAGTCACCTGTGTGAAGATATGGGTCGGCAAAAAGTCATGATTGTGAAACTGCAAGGAGATATTTTGAAATTTCTCTATGTACTTTGTTTCATGTGCATACTCTGCACCTCCTATAAGGTAAATGCAAAGTACATGGGTACAAAAGATCTGTATATCTTTGCCACCATACGTTTTCAAAAGGATATACCCTGGGGAAAATGAACTTGCAGGCATGCAGAGTGCTTAGGAGCCTTGTGAGCTCCCTGCAGAGTTTCATTACAGACCGTATTACTATTAAGTGGTTAGTACAAGTTTATGAAAAATCCAGATTTATGGCATGATTTAAAATGTGATATTCTTCAAGTGTTTCCAGAGTACCACACATTACTGGTCAATTTTATTGTGCCACTAGTGCACAGACTAGTGAAGGCACATTTTTTTCCTTATGTACAAATCTAAAACCATAGATGTGTTTTCTGGGAGATGGGTAAAAATTGACAGTTATATGATTGAATCATATTCAAGAATCTGTATTTAGTTGAGGTATTCAAGATTTTCTTTTAGTGAACGTTTTACCACTGCACTTTTAAAAGAGAAGGCAGTGTTAGATTCAAATAATACTGTACAGCATACCAGGTCACTGCATTGGGATCCATTTAATACTTTAGAAAATGGTAAAGATTAGAAAATGCTACCACCTATATTTTACAATGGTAAGTAGTGAATGCCTTGAATGCTTACCCAGGAGAAGTTCAGGCCCTTAAGGAAACAGTCCTTTTCTATTACTTTGATTGAGTTAAGATTACTGGAGCTCACATAATCAAACAGTGTCTGAGGAATGCCTGGGAATTTCTGGAGGCTCACGATGCGCTCACAGAATCCTTAGTGTTGTGCTCCACACAGAGCCCTCTATGAAAAGAATGCACCAGCCATCCGGAATGATCTAAGTAACCTTGCATGTAAATGTGACCTTCTCATTACTTCACAGAGTCACAGTGTCTGTGGCCAACTGTCAATCACAGAGCACATTCTTTCACTTGACTGAATGCTGAATAGGAACAAGAAATTTGAAATTTTCTCTATTTCTTCTTCCATTTTTCTCATCACTAACAGCCCACAAATACCCTTTTTCCAATATTCTGATGAGAAGTTGCTGTGGTTATGGGCTCAAAAAGAAAATAGCACATATCAAAAACTAAGAATGTGAATCATTTTCTGTCTTCTAATTCACTGAAGGGTATTACAGATATGCAGATGACATGATTTTGCATAATTTGTCTTTTATGCTTTATACATGTTATACTTGTTTTCTACTGCTTTGCACCTGTGTTGAATGTAATAGCTTGCTGACAAGAACAAAAAGATAACCTGAACTGCATGATATTCTATCAAGTTTGATGGATATTGTGTGGAAATGTAAAAGGGACTGAAGAATAATCCTCAAGACTGTGAAATATGCCTACATTTTACATGAAAGATATATATATATATATATACAGTGGGGGAAATAAGTATTTGATCCCTTGCTGATTTTGTAAGTTTGCCCACTGACAAAGACATGAGCAGCCCATAATTGAAGGGTAGGTTATTGGTAACAGTGAGAGATAGCACATCACAAATTAAATCCGGAAAATCACATTGTGGAAAGTATATGAATTTATTTGCATTCTGCAGAGGGAAATAAGTATTTGATCCCTCTGGCAAACAAGACCTAATACTTGGTGGCAAAACCCTTGTTGGCAAGCACAGCGGTCAGACGTCTTCTGTAGTTGATGATGAGGTTTGCACACATGTCAGGAGGAATTTTGGTCCACTCCTCTTTGCAGATCATCTCTAAATCATTAAGAGTTCTGGGCTGTCGCTTGGCAACTCGCAGCTTCAGCTCCCTCCATACGTTTTCAATGGGATTAAGGTCTGGTGACTGGCTAGGCCACTCCATGACCCTAATGTGCTTCTTCCTGAGCCACTCCTTTGTTGCCTTGGCTGTATGTTTTGGGTCATTGTCGTGCTGGAAGACCCAGCCACTACCCATTTTTAAGGCCCTGGCGGAGGGAAGGAGGTTGTCACTCAGAATTGTACGGTACATGGCCCCATCCATTCTCCCATTGATGCGGTGAAGTAGTCCTGTGCCCTTAGCAGAGAAACACCCCCAAAACATAACATTTCCACCTCCATGCTTGACAGTGGGGACGGTGTTCTTTGGGTCATAGGCAGCATTTCTCTTCCTCCAAACACGGCGAGTTGAGTTCATGCCAAAGAGCTCAATTTTTGTCTCATCTGACCACAGCACCTTCTCCTAATCACTCTCGGCATCATCCAGGTGTTCACTGGCAAACTTCAGACGGGCCGTCACATGTGCCTTCCGGAGCAGGGGGACCTTGCGGGCACTGCAGGATTGCAATCCGTTATGTCGTAATGTGTTACCAATGGTTTTCGTGGTGACAGTGGTCCCAGCTGCCTTGAGATCATTGACAAGTTCCCCCCTTGTAGTTGTAGGCTGATTTCTAACCTTCCTCATGATCAAGGATACCCCACGAGGTGAGATTTTGCGTGGAGCCCCAGATCTTTGTCGATTGACAGTCATTTTGTACTTCTTCCATTTTCTTACTATGGCACCAACAGTTGTCTCCTTCTCGCCCAGCGTCTTACTGATGGTTTTGTAGCCCATTCCAGCCTTGTGCAGGTGTATGATCTTGTCCCTGACATCCTTAGACAGCTCCTTGCTCTTGGCCATTTTGTAGAGGTTAGAATCTGACTGATTCACTGAGTCTGTGGACAGGTGTCTTTCATACAGGTGACCATTGCCGACAGCTGTCTGTCATGCAGGTAACGAGTTGATTTGGAGCATCTACCTGGTCTGTAGGGGCCAGATCTCTTACTGGTTGGTGGGGGATCAAATACTTATTTCCCTCTGCAGAATGCAAATAAATTCATATACTTTCCACAATGTGATTTTCCGGATTTAATTTGTGATGTGCTATCTCTCACTGTTACCAATAACCTACCCTTCAATTATGGGCTGCTCATGTCTTTGTCAGTGGGCAAACTTACAAAATCAGCAAGGGATCAAATACTTATTTCCCCCACTGTATATATATATTAAGATTTTTAGGACATCTTGGGATCAGAACCATATCTGGCCTGGACTGATTCACTGAGAAGGGAAAATATATATATATTGTTACAAATTCTTATTGTTCATTATTTATTAAAACCCACAACTAACCATTCATTCTTCATTCATACATACATAACTTATACATATATCATCACATTTTTGTAACTATTCAAATACTGTAATACACACATATATTTTCACAAATTTGCCAATTAAGTCCAACAGTGGTAAACCTTACCAACTGATAATGCACTCGATGTAATAGTTCACAAATCCAGTGCTTAAAAGTTTTTCAAGTTCTTCCAAAAACTCAATCACTTTAAAGTTATCCAAAACCTTGTATCATTCCGATATCAACGACTTTTCATTGTGAAAAAAGAAGAGTCCACTGTTACTCCACTTAATAAGCAAAATTGTCCTTAAAATAATTTACTCCAAAACCATATATCTTCTGAAATTCTTCGTAATTTTCACCATCTTAATTCAATCAGCTACTAACACGTAACTGCTTGCACTATCCCTCGTGGTTGAAAATATGAAGACATCACTGGTTTAAATTTGGCACTGCATTCTCTTTTTCTTTTTCACCAAGACCCAACACGTACATGTTTCGCTCCTCCGAGCGTCTTCAGGGGTCACAGTCTAAATGAACAACAGTATATAATTCACTCTCTGTTACACATTCTCCATATTTCTAAACAAATAAAACCATGCTTACCGGCTATCGCAGACTGTTGGGCACTCGAGACCAGTCATTCACTGGGTCGTCACTCAAGGCGCCCACACATGCGTATAAACTTGTATCAGGATTCAGTATTTATACATCACCAATTAGAGGCTCAACCATTCTATTTCCTTATTAAGACCGTGGGGAGTAACCATATCAACCATTCTATTTCCTTATTATCGAGTGCCCAACAGTCTGCGATAGCCGGTAAGCATGGTTTTATTTGTTTAGAAATATGGAGAATGTGTAACAGAGAGTGAATTATATACTGTTGTTCATTTAGACTGTGACCCCTGAAGACGCTCGGAGGAGCGAAACATGTACGTGTTGGGTCTTGGTGAAAAAGAAAAAGAGAATGCAGTGCCAAATTTAAACCAGTGATGTCTTCATATTTTCAACCACGAGGGATAGTGCAAGCAGTTACGTGTTAGTAGCTGATTGAATTAAGATGGTGAAAATTACGAAGAATTTCAGAAGATACAGTGGTGGAAATAAGTATTTGATCCCTTGCTGATTTTGTAAGTTTGCCCACTGACAAAGACATGAGCAGCCCATAATTGAAGGGTAGGTTATTGGTAACAGTGAGAGATAGCACATCACAAATTAAATCCGGAAAATCACATTGTGGAAAGTATATGAATTTATTTGCATTCTGCAGAGGGAAATAAGTATTTGATCCCCCACCAACCAGTAAGAGATCTGGCCCCTACAGACCAGGTAGATGCTCCAAATCAACTCGTTACCTGCATGACAGACAGCTGTCAGCAATGGTCACCTGTATGAAAGACACCTGTCCACAGACTCAGTGAATCAGTCAGACTCTAACCTCTACAAAATGGCCAAGAGCAAGGAGCTGTCTAAGGATGTCAGGGACAAGATCATACACCTGCACAAGGCTGGAATGGGCTACAAAACCATCAGTAAGACGCTGGGCGAGAAGGAGACAACTGTTGGTGCCATAGTAAGAAAATGGAAGAAGTACAAAATGACTGTCAATCGACAAAGATCTGGGGCTCCACGCAAAATCTCACCTCGTGGGGTATCCTTGATCATGAGGAAGGTTAGAAATCAGCCTACAACTACAAGGGGGAACTTGTCAATGATCTCAAGGCAGCTGGGACCACTGTCACCACGAAAACCATTGGTAACACATTACGACATAACGGATTGCAATCCTGCAGTGCCCGCAAGGTCCCCCTGCTCCGGAAGGCACATGTGACGGCCCGTCTGAAGTTTGCCAGTGAACACCTGGATGATGCCGAGAGTGATTGGGAGAAGGTGCTGTGGTCAGATGAGACAAAAATTGAGCTCTTTGGCATGAACTCAACTCGCCGTGTTTGGAGGAAGAGAAATGCTGCCTATGACCCAAAGAACACCGTCCCCACTGTCAAGCATGGAGGTGGAAATGTTATGTTTTGGGGGTGTTTCTCTGCTAAGGGCACAGGACTACTTCACCGCATCAATGGGAGAATGGATGGGGCCATGTACCGTACAATTCTGAGTGACAACCTCCTTCCCTCCGCCAGGGCCTTAAAAATGGGTCGTGGCTGGGTCTTCCAGCACGACAATGACCCAAAACATACAGCCAAGGCAACAAAGGAGTGGCTCAGGAAGAAGCACATTAGGGTCATGGAGTGGCCTAGCCAGTCACCAGACCTTAATCCCATTGAAAACTTATGGAGGGAGCTGAAGCTGCGAGTTGCCAAGCGACAGCCCAGAACTCTTAATGATTTAGAGATGATCTGCAAAGAGGAGTGGACCAAAATTCCTCCTGACATGTGTGCAAACCTCATCATCAACCAGAGAAGACGTCTGACCGCTGTGCTTGCCAACAAGGGTTTTGCCACCAAGTATTAGGTCTTGTTTGCCAGAGGGATTAAATACTTATTTCCCTCTGCAGAATGCAAATAAATTCATATACTTTCCACAATGTGATTTTCCGGATTTAATTTGTGATGTGCTATCTCTCACTGTTACCAATAACCTACCCTTCAATTATGGGCTGCTCATGTCTTTGTCAGTGGGCAAACTTACAAAATCAGCAAGGGATCAAATACTTATTTCCACCACTGTATATGGTTTTGGAGTAAATTATTTTAAGGACAATTTTGCTTATTAAGTGGAGTAACAGTGGACTCTTCTTTTTTTCACAATGAAAAGTCGTTGATATCGGAATGATACAAGGTTTTGGATAACTTTAAAGTGATTGAGTTTTTGGAAGAACTTGAAAAACTTTTAAGCACTGGATTTGTGAACTATTACATCGAGTGCATTATCAGTTGGTAAGGTTTACCACTGTTGGACTTAATTGGCAAATTTGTGAAAATATATGTGTGTATTACAGTATTTGAATAGTTAAAAAAATGTGATGATATATGTATAAGTTATGTATGTATGAATGAAGAATGAATGGTTAGTTGTGGGTTTTAATAAATAATGAACAACAATAAGAATTTGTAACAATATGTAATAATGAAATATTTATAAATAGCAATAGTTGTATTAGAATTTGCTTTTATGCTTTGTTACAACTATTTTAAGTTATGATACCTTAAATAGATTTTTGTTTATATATATATATATATATATATATATATATATATATATATATATATATATATATATATATATATATGTTTATTTATATATATATATATGTTTTTTTTCTTTTTTGTTTTAACATGATAAGCTATCGTGCTCTACACTGCTTTGGGTGAATCTCTTCAGTTCATAAATCCCAATAAATAAATACGTTAAATTGTGTCAAAGATTTTTCTATTGTGATAGCAGTCATCCTCAGCATAGCTCAGAGTGTTGCAAAGGGGAAACTGAGGGCTTTTCTAATACTTTATCTTACATAATAGTACCCACTTTATTATGCACTTATGTTTAGATGCCTGTTTACAAAACTCTTCTCTTCGGAGAGCTTCATTAACAAGGAGATGCACATGTCTCCTCTCCCCCTGTTGAATCTTATAAAAATGGCACTTGAGAATTTTATGTACAGTACTCCTCTGCTTCATAGAGTGGAGGATGGCGATGGTTTAGGCCTGGGGGTCCCATACTGTTGACTCTGTGGGAAGTAGAGGGTTTGGGAGCATGAAGGCCAAATTGGCCTCTTGCCATTGACTCTGGGGAAACATTTCAGCATTCATTTTGGGATGTAGGGAGTGGGAAGATAAAGGCCCAGGGAGGCCTCACTGTTGTTGTTGTTACCGAGTGCTCAGAAGCTAGAGGGCATGTTATACTTAGGCCTCAATTTGATTTTGGTCTTGCAGCTGGTAACAGATATGCATTACCAGCAGTGATAACAATTCCAGTTTTAATGCCTGATTGAATTGGGGATTAAAATTGGAAATAGTGACATTGTTAAAATTAGGTAATAAATAGAAATAAAACAAAACATAGAAAATAAAATAAGATGATACCTTTTTTTATTGAACTAACAATACATTTTTTGATTAGCTTTTGAAGGTAACCCTTCTTCAGATCAGAAATAAGCAAATGTTGGCAAATATCAGACTATATAAGTGAAACACAAAAGCATTGCAATGACAGTCTCACAGGATCAAATGTTGGGCAAATATTAGAATATATAAGTGAAACACAAAACATTGCAATGACATTCTCACAGGAAGAGAGTTGGGTGGATTAGGTGAGAAACCGGGAGAGCTGGGTGAGAGAGACATTAGGTGAAATGTCTGACTTTAACACATATCAGAAAATAGGCACCATAGGGGTAAATTTTCAAAAGTTTAATTTGGACATATGTATGGAAAATAGGAAGCTTTGAGTATTGTGTGTATTCTAAGAGACCTCACCTTCAGAAAGATATAAACCAAATGGAGTCATTTTAGAGCACAGTAGCTAAAATGGTCAGCGGTCTTTGCTGTAAAACATATGAGGAAAGACTTGAAGATCTAAACATGTATACTTTGACAGAAAAGCAGTATAGAGGAAATGTGATAGAGACGTTTAAATACCTTCAATATATAAATGCGTAGGAGATGGATTAATTTCAAATAAAAGAAAGGTCTGGAACACAGTCCTAGAATGAGAGTGAAAGAGGTTAGATTTGGGAGTGTTCTAAGGAAATATTTCTTTCCAGAAAGGATAGTGGATGTGTGGAAGAGCCTCCAAGTGAAGGAGGTGGTGGTGAGAATGGTATCTGATTTCAGTAAAGCACAATGTAAGTACAGAGGATCTTTGAAGGAGAGGAAGGGATTGTAGAGCATTAGTAGTATTTCATGTGGATGGAAAGACTGAGTAAGTCATATACCCCCGGATTCTATATAGTGCAACTAAATTTGCATGTGAAAATCTAGTTATATTTTGGATTTGTGTACGCAACGTAATTGAATAACAAGCAAATCAGTTCCGATTATTGCCAATTAAGCAGTTATTGACACCAATTGTCATTAATTAGAATTTACATACACAACTGTCTAAGCGTATTCTGTAAAGTAATGCTTGTAAATTCTAAGGCATCTAGTTGAAAAAGGGACATGGAATGGGTGGCTCATGGATGTTTCTTAAAACTCTGACATGGTTATAAAATACACCTTGTCCATGCCTAATTTAGGCGTAGGCATCTACACCAAGTTTTACTTGGTGTAACTAACCATAACTAAATTTAGTCACACGGATGGACATGAGGCGTATTCTATCAACTGTGCCTAAATTTAGGTGCTGATTATAGAATACTCCTAGGTGTATTTTTTTTTGAGCGCCGAGTTTTTAGGCGTGATATATAGAATCTAGACCATAGACTTTACAGTTATTTTTTTGAAGCTTTTGTGTTTTTGTGTCATTTAGTCCTATATGCACAGTGATAATATTTAGCTACCGAAATTATACATATAATTGTATTTCATGTATGAATTTACCTGCACAATAAAGGGTATTATAGAAAACATTCTGGAATCATGCTAAAAATGTATACACATGGCTTGGATTTCAATGAATAGTGAGCCAAAGAGGATCATGGGAATAGTAGGAGAGCTGAGACATAGGCCCCCTAAACACCAGCATGCCCTAGGCCCCACCCTCTTTCCCTCTGCTTGAAGCAGCAATACATCCAAACAAGTGAAGAAATTGAGGGGCCCTTTTACTAAGCTGCATAAACATCTATGCACACCCAAAGTGCACCAAAGTGGAGATACCACCCAGCTACCGCGTGGCTCATGCGGTAATTTCATTTTTGGCGCGTCCGGAAAATAATTTTTATTTCCGGACGCGCGTCAAGTGGCACATTATGTACATACGTCATTACCACCCGGTACTGCGTGAGACTTTACCGCTAGGTCAGTGGCTGGCAGTAAGGTCTCAGACCCAAAATGGACGCAACAATTTTCATTTTGCCGCACGTCCGTCCATTGCCTTTTGCCTTCTCACAATAGTGTCCTGTTACAAAATTTTCTTTCTGTGTATCTCGTATAGAGCTGCATACATCTGGTATGCTCTATACAAATCATGCCAATAATAAATAGGCAGTGAATTAACATTTTATATCAAAATTTAATCCTGTTAAATGATTTGCTTTTGTATTTTCATAATGGGCATGTTTTCCAAGTCAGTGTTAATGGTAATGTTGGCAGAACAGGTACCCTATTGTAGAAAATGTTTTCACTTTCTTCCTGAAGGTCAATATGTTATTTTTGTTGCTTCATGATCTTCTGATGGCTTGTATGGGAATAAATGAAGCAGGAGAAGACAGGTTTTCAAAATTACCACAACTATGTTTAAAAATGATACTCAAAATTTACGTACTTGTGTACGTAGATTTCTAGACTAAAGATTCACAACCGTTTATTCTAGCTTTTCATATTAGGAAAAAATTGGGCTAATATTATTGGGTGGCAAACAGGCCAATTGCCCTGGGCCCCCTTGCCTGCCTCAAGCTGCATAGCCTGCAGGTGAGATTTGGGGCCCCCCTCTCAGTTTCTGTCTTGGTGGCCTGAATGTCTTAACACCAACCCTGGAAAAGATACCATTTGCTGACTCTCATGAGCTTCTCTGGTTTGGTATAAAAGTCAAAGCTGTCGTAAATAACATAAATAATACAGTATCACCTTCTAGACAATGTCACAGCAATGGTATTGAATGCTGGTGTGAACATTCAGTACAAGATGCTAAGAAGGAAACAAAATTAAATCTCATGCAGTTTGCTGTTTTTTAATTTCATGTTTTACCAGGCACTTCATGTGCTTAAAAAAATAAAACCACAGATACTGATAGTTTTAAATTTGCTCTGTGCTTTTCATTTTCTCTGTATAAAGTTATACCACAATGCAAGCTTTGCAACCCTCTCTCCATCTGCTGAAAAGTAGAATCTGTTTTGAAATAACTGTCCATAATAAAAGAGAGTACACATTTATTTCTTGGAGTTTTTTTTGCCTGATTTCTTTGGTAACTAATAGGCAGATGCTCAAAACTCTGCCACTGTTCCGAACAGCACCATAAAAATACTACTGGAAAAGTACAGAAGAAGAACTCCCTAAAGTTCAACACTAATGAGATGCTGCTATAGATGCGTTAATAGCGTTGAGCATTAGGGAGTTCAGTGGGAGGATTCTGCTTGGTGCATGCACAGAGATGTTCCACGGTAATCTTGGCTTCTGTGCATATGCGCCTGGCAAAACCCGAACATGAAGCACGCATTGGCATCTGTTTTCTGCAGCCTAAATATAAGCGTTTTTAATTCTTTTTTTTAGCTTTGATGCTTATATTTGAATTCAGGAAACAGACGCCAATGTGTGCTTTCACTTTTGATTCTGTTGTGACTTGTGCATATTCATTTCTCACTACCAGCACTTAAGGGCTTGCACAGGCTTCCTTCTGCCTCCAAAAGCAATCAAAACCAGCAGATTTTGAAGAAAGAATCATAAGAAATCCTCTCTTCCAATAACCTAACATCTGCTCTGATCTGCAGTTGTAAGGCAGCTTTGTTTTGGGTTCTCTTTTCTGAGCATTGAGGAGAAATACAAAATGACCTTATTTATATAAGCTCAACTAAATTAGCATGATACCTGTGCTGTTCGTCTGCGTGTTTGTTCGTTCCCATGCTCCAAGCCTCTGAACATTCTGTGCACGTAAATGAGGGTGTTAGTCTGGCGCTAATGGCTTCTAGCGCCCGTGTTTACTTTTGAACATCGCGGCCCAAGTTTTATTTAGTTAGACATTTGTGTCCCACATTTTCCCAGGATGTTGGTTTCAATGTGGCTAACAATGAAGTTATAGGAGAGAGATTTACATTTGAGAGCGTAGGTCTGGAAGAGAGAGAGGTGTCCATAGGTGAGACAATGATTAGATAGGGTAAAGGGATATATGCAGGGGAACAAATGTAGCATGGTAGTTAACAGACAGTGACTAGATGCATATAGACAATGCGAAGTGGATTACTGACAGTGAATAGGTGTGGGTGTGGGGATAATTACAGAAGTATTGACGGAATGCATAGAGGTTAACAAAGCAAGGTCAATTAACTTAGGACTGGTTGCAGTGAGAGTGTAGATATTATTTACAGTCAATGCGGAAGGCTTTCCTGCAAAAGAAGGCTTTCAACTGATTGTGAAAGGGATGTAATCTTGGATCTTAATTTCTTGGGTAGGGATTTCCAGTTTTTGGTACTAAGATAAGAGAATCCGGACGAGTACGCTGATTTGTATTTTAGTCCTGCGCAGGTAGGGAAGTGGAAGATGAGATAGTTTCAAGTTCCTTGGATTGCTTTATGGAGTGGCAGGTCAATAAAGTTAGGCATGTATTCCAGGGTTAAGCCAAAAATGATTCGGTGGACCAATGTGCATAATCTGAAAAGGATTCTGGTTCTGATTGAAAGCTAGTGAAGTTTCTGTAGTAGTGGGCTAGGTCATTTGTATCTTGATTTTCTGTAGATCAGTCTTGCTGCCGTGTTTTGAGCTGTTTGTAACCTGGTTAGTTGTTGTTCTTTGCAGCCGACATATATTCATTTATAGTAATCGACTGTAAGACCGTTGATTGAACAAGGAGGTGGAAGACCTCACTGAAGAAGTAGTCTCTTATTCTCCTTAGCTTCCATATTAATTTGGAACATTTTTGAAGTGGTGGACGAGATCTGTTGCTTGAACTATAGTTTTTGGTGACATGAATTAACATGCATTGTTACTCCACTGGCATGACAGCACATACTAATTCACGCTTTAACTGCGGATTATGGGTGGAAAATTATCATGGACTGTGCATTGCAATTTGAGCAGAGTACTTACCATGTGCTGTCAGTTGTTCAGTTTTTGCTGGTGCATTTAATGCCTCCTTAGGAGGAGGCATTAAGTGCATCTGTGCTAATTGCATATAGTCTCAATATGTGGTAAAGAATGTTTGTGTGATAACAGCAGAGGGTATGCTGGGCATGGCCCCAACAGTTACTTCACAGCCTTGACTTGCCTAGTGTTCATATTTGCTGTTAAAGTGTGGTAAGTGCAAAAATGAAATGCACTTTTTAGTAAAAAAGGGCCCCTATGATTTTTAATTGTTTTCCATTTTAAAGGAATTCATTTTTTTCTGTTTTGCAAATTTCCTTTTATAACCACTATCATCTCATATACAATGCATTTAGGTATATATGTACAATTTTATTTATATAAGAATTTATAAACCACTTTTATAGTCTTGGTAGTTTACAACCAAACATACAAAATACATTTTGAACATAAAACATCACATTAAACAAAAGTACAAACAAAATATAAAACTTAAAACATTACACAAAAAAACTAATTAAAATGCATCTCAAGCAGGCATTAAAATGTATTTTATTATTGTACCCGGTTATTAGTAACTAGGTCTTATTCTATTAAATTACTAAAATAGCATGTGTTAGTAGTAAAATATCAGTGTGGGCTACCATTAAAATATGTTAACTTCCCATCTCCCGCTTAATTGGTTTCTCAACTCACAGGCCAAATAAGCATACACAATAAACTTAGCAGCATATTCCAGTATATAGTTCCTGCTAACCCCAAAGAGTTGGAGAACACATATTGCTATAAAGGAACTTAAAATAATGCAATACATTGTTAGGCATTAAAAGCCTTTTTAAAATAAGTAAGCTTTAAGAACACTCACATTTAGCATGTGCAAATACATGCTTCCAGGTAGTTGACCTAGCACATAGATGCATCAAGTGAACTTCCTGGTGAAATAAGAAATACTGAAGTGTGGGAGGTTCCAAGATAGCAGATTCACGATCTGACTCTGCGGAACACTTGCCTTTACCTTGATGAAGGGTGGCCTTTTTTTAGTTTAATGGGGAAGCAAAAGGGTGGTCAGAGGACTAGACTCGCCAGTGTCCTTGCCATACCCAGTCTGACTCCATTTATGCCTATGTTGTCTATGGAAGGGAGCACCTGCAGATTGGTCCAGAACAGAACCTGTTTGGACTGCACCCAAATGGAGGTGAGCTGGAGTATTCTGAAGGGCAGGATGTTTCACTGAGCCCGGAAACAAGGCCTCTGCCCCTGCAACCATGAGCATCAAGTTCCCCCCACCTCAGAAAGCAGAGTTTAACAGTGAAGAGTCCATGGGGTGAAAGAGAGATTGGGAGAAACTGTAGCCCTGATTGGAGATGTTCTGGAACAACATGTAGGCACAGGGGGGAAAAGAGTTCTCCCATCTGAGAGGAAACATTCCAACCTACTCCTGGAGCAGAAGATGAAACGTAGCTATGAAGTATAAAATCTGAAATTTTGAATCTGAGTGTCCCACTGATATCTTTCTGAACACAATTTAGTTAGCAGTTGCAGCCTTGTCTAAGACTCTCCTTCTTGTAGTTCCGAATTTAAAGCCATAAGTGACAACTTTGGAAGCTAAAATAAAATCTCAAGAAGCAAAGTTTGCCGAATTAAAATGTTTGATTGGAAACTTCAAGAATGTGAGACCAGATTTATTAGATGTAATTAATTTAATCCACATTGTTGCGTGATATTATTTCAATTTGCTTTAAATTGGAAAGTATGGATAATGTGATTAGGAACACAAACTTGAGACTCTTGAACTTTCCTAATGAACTGAAAATTCCAGCTAAGGATATGTTTAAAAAGTATCTGATGGAAATATTAATGCTATCTAAAGATTTGTTGCATCTGTTATTTGAGTTTATCTTCTTTCTGGAAAGAAACATGTTCCAAATGTGCTGGTGGTAGAGAGATCTGCTTCATCCGATTTATTGAGGGTTAATTCTGGAATAGCTCAGCTGTATGCAACTTTGTTGTAGCTTTGAAAGGGATCGCATGTTGAACTTGTATTTTAGAAATAGGGATGAATTTTATTTAGAGAGCAAAAGATGTCTATTTTTCCTGATATAAATCATGAAACCTAGGAGCAGAGGATACAGTTTTTGTTGCACCAACCTGAAGTTCTTCAACTGGGGGCAATCTTTTATATTAAGTTCCCTTGTTAAATGTATTGTAAATTCTTATTTTGTGACGTATGTTTTTTGGAAGTTCACAGGCCATGAAATACTTTGGGGAATACAAGACACTGCTGAAAGTTCAATTAACCCACACAATTACCAAGATTAGCCCTTATTAGCATTCATATTAACATGTTCTTTTATTCCACCAAGCAATGAAAATCAGAATTGGATGGAAGCAAAAAAGAAAAAAACCCAAAACAAAACCAAGACCTAGCAATTAACAATTCCACAATATCTGTTTAGAAGCATCTTAATTTGCCAGTGCTTAAACCCAGAGCTATACCCTCTTCACAACACTTGCTTATTCTGATTCTTGGAAGCTTGCCTTTATTGGGGTGGGAAGGGAATATGACAATTTTCATATTGGGCTTGCTCAGTGCTAAGTAGCTCACATTCAAGTCAATATTGTTCCTGCCTTGAGTGGATCAAATATGGCTGTGCCTTATTTGAGTTGTCAATCCTTGTACAATAAGTGCACGTTTTCTGGCTTTTCCAATTTAAGCATGCATTAATGTAGCACATTTAAGAGAGTGCAATAATGTTGGTGCATGAATATGAAAGTCAAAAGCATGCAATCATTGGCATAGGAGATGAAATGGTTGGAGCCACTAGGCCTTACAAACATTTTGCCCAACACAGCTTCAGTAACTAGAGAGCTTAGGAGCAGGTCTGTTTTGGCCCCTCCAACCAATAAGATGTTCTAATGCTGCTATTTTGCCTTACTTACCATGCTTTTTAGTATGTATGCACCTAGATGACAAAACAAATCCTTCATGACAGGAAAGAAGAGAGCATTTTACTATGTTGTCTAGATTTAAAAACAATTTGTGAAAGCCATAAATATGCTGGGGGGGTTTTAGCCTGTAAACTTGCTTTTTAAAAGACTGAGGAAAACATGTCTATATTGTGAGGAATATGAGGGTGAGAGGGAGAATGAAGGCACATGGAGGAACGAGGAGGCTCGAGAGGGAGGGAGACTGGGTAGAGAAAGGAAGGAGTCTTTTCCCCTGGGGGATTGGAGAAAAGAAAAATACTACAATTCCCAGCAGCCCCTGAGTAGGTCCCATGGTAGAAACAGGGAGTTCAATCCCCAACAGCCCCTAGAGTAGGTCAGGAGAAGGGCAAGAGAAGGGAGTTGGAAAAACCTGTCCCACAGAGCCAGGATGAGGGAAGGAGTTCTGAACCTGCCCAATCAAGCAAATGGAGAGCAGCTGAGCAATGGGTATGGGGAGGAACCTATGGACTGGCAAGGGGAAGAAAAGGGGGAGGAACTAGGGCAAGGGGAAGAAAAGGGGGGGGGGGGAACTAGAGCAAGAGATTGTAAGCTCCTTTGAGCAGGGACTGTCCTATGTTAAATTGTACAGCACTGCGTAACCCTAGTAGTGCTTTATAAATGTCAAGTAGTAGTAGTAGTAGAGGAGCCGATGGAGATTGCTGCTCTGACTAAACTGGAAGGAAAGGAGGTGAAACAGGAGAGGGATGCTCGAGAGGGGAGAGCCTGGTAGAAGGGAAAAGGTGGCTATCCCATGAGGGGAGCTGAGAGAACAGGTTTACCACAGAAGGGTCATGCGGGTGGTGGTCAGGGTATAATGCTGGCCTGGTTGGGGAGGGACCCTTGCCACTCTCCCTAGGTTGATTTCTTTTGAAAGGGAGAGAGGAGGAGTGGTGGTTTTGGGCATAACTGCTATATATGAACTCCTGAGAGTTTGAACCCTTTCTGAACTACTGTGTTTGGGGAATTGTTTTGCATAACTGCTATATATGAACTCCTGAGAGTTTGAACCCTTTCTGAACTACTGTGTTTGGGGAATTGTTTTGCATAACTGCTATACATGACCTGCTGGTAGTTTGCACCCTTTCTGAACTGCTGTGTTTGAGGAAATGTTTTGCCTAACTGATGACATGAACTGCTGGGGAGGGTTTAAACCCTTTCTGGAGCTACCGTGTTTGGAGAATTACTTTGCATACCTGTTATACATGAACTGCTGGGAGTTTGAGCCCTTTTTGAGCTATTTTGTTTGAAAAATTGCTTTGCATAACTGCTTTATATGAACTGCTGAGATTTTGGAACCTTTTGGGTTTTATGCTGTTGAACTGCTATGCTTCTTGAGAAATGCTGTGGTGGGAACTACCTTTGGAGGAGCAGTTGACACAAAGGGATTACAATAAAGTATAATGATCTGACCTTGTGGATTGCCGTGTGCTCTTTAGCAGTGGATTACAGCACACAGCTCAGCTAAAGGACCGAGGGACTCAAGAGTCTCCCGGTGGTGGAGACCTTACAATATGCTTTCACTGTTTTTAAGGTATACTAACACCTGGAAAACAACTTTATGCCATGAACTTTATCATTCATAAAAATGAGATGGCTTTGAATTTTGAGATTAATTGGTCCCAACATGTCAATACCAAGATATATTTGAAGCAAAATAAATGTGGTTTTCTTAATAATATTTTAATCCTATATTATATTTAAAATAGTAAGGGCCAGATTCATAAAAGGGGACAATGTTTTAAAAATTAAGCCAAAGTGTATAACTTACAGTATATGAGTACATAAACAGAAGGAAGCTGAGTAAACCAACTGTTTGAACAACAGGATTCAATTAACTAGGACTGCTTTATTATCTATGCAAAGGAAAGCTTTTTAGTTTGGGCTTGTTGGTTCCAAATAATAACCGGTAGAACGAGACACAGTATTGATGAAAGAATATTTTACTTTGCAATTCTGCACTACATTTTTCTATATTGCTATGACAGCTATTATTTTACAAATCATTGTCAGCCAATGAAACACATCTAAATCATGTTATGTACCCCCTTATTTTATTAGAGGTCAATAAGAGAACAGGTTGATCCTTTCAGAATTAATTTTCCACCATAGAACTGGTACAACATATTAACTAGTGATTTGAATGAGGATGAACAGTAGTTTGATAATTTGTATTGGTTGATTACATTATAACCAGTAGGCAGCATTATTTTCTGATTTTCAATTGGTTTATAGCAATGTTCTCCACTAGCCTGCTGAGTATCACAGGGACCCAATCTCGTTCTCTTTATTATTTAAAATATTTATGGGCACCTCTTGTTACCCTGATCCAGGATTGTGGTATTATTTATTTATTTATTTATTTATGTTGATGGATCTGTTCTTTTCCTGTTTAGGTATTACATTTAGATCTGTGGGTGTCCCTTATGACACGTTATTGTTCTCCCCTCATATCTCCCAAGTTGTGCAGAAATCTTTTATGAGATTCAAAAAATAAAATTTTTGAAGCTTCTTTTAATGATAGAGCGCTGAAGATGTTGCTGCATGCCTTTGTACTTAATTGCATTGATTATTATAGCAGTTTCTTTCTGATGGGGTGACCCTTCTATTTGACCCGTAGACTTCAACTGGTACAGAACATTGTGGTTAAGTTGATTGGAGCAAACCGATCAGACCATGTTACATCCCTCTTATCTGCTCAACACTGGCTTCCGATAAAATACAATATCAAATCCTATTATTGGCTCATAAGATTTTTCACACCGGACTGCCAGTATAACTTTTGTCCATGTTATAACTTTACACCTCTGGTCATGCCCTGTGTTCTTCCTCGACTAATTTACTGGTGGTGCTTACAGTTGCTGTGTTCCATCTTGTCTCATCTCGTGCTATGGCCTTTTGCTGCCTGGCCCCTTCTTGTGGAACCAAAAGCCAGCTAACCCTTGTTCTGAAGTTTCCATTGGGAAGTTCAAGGTTACTCCAAAAAGTTGGCTTTTTTTTTTCCAAGATCGTCCCTTAATTTTAATGTTAGTACAATGAGATTTTTTCTTCACCTCATTGGGTGGTGGTTCTTTTCTTTCTTTTGTGTCTCTGATAGTTTTTGGATATACATCATTGTGCTACTATACCTTCCCCTCCCTATAGTGTCTCAATTTCAAATAGGCAAATTCTAATACTTTTCCTCTATCTATATTTGTGCTTCTCGGTTATTTTTTACCATTTCTTTATAATGTCTGCTAACACTAAGGTTTCAAGGTGGTTTACAAAACCAATGTGAATGTTATGTTTTCTTTTGTGCTCAAGATGCCAAATTCCTTATATAAGGAACTGGCCTCTGTCCAAAACTTAGAGCATATCTTGTCTGCCATTAAGACTTGTATGTTCTCATATATCGATATATCAATAAACAGTTGTTAAATTGAGCACAGGCTAGTGTTTTTTTTTATTCACAGTTCTACAGCGGTATACCAAACATTTTGAAATAAATAAAAATAGTGCAGTACATATTATTCTTCTGTAGCTCTGCTTCCCACAATGCTCTGGGCTGTTTCACAGTGCTGCTTTACAATGTTAGCTGGCATATAGAATTCCTTAGACTTCCCCTACCTCTAGGAGGCAGCACTGTATCATAGAGGGAGAAGTGGAAACAGGAGTAGTGAAGAAGAGATCCTGGCAAACTATTTGTCTTGGACTGGAAGAATAGGGCAAGGAGAAACAGCAGTCATTCACATGTGACAGTCTCAGACCCATAATGAACGTGCAGCAATTTTCATTTTGCCGCATGTCCATTTTCAGCAAACATTTTAAAAAGGCATTTTTTACAGGTTCGTTGAACAATGATTCTGCGTGTGCCTAAAACACGCATCTACACTACTGCAGGCCATTTTTCAGCGTTCTTTTGTAAAAGGGCCCTTAGATGTCTACTTTAAAAAAAAAAAAAAGATCAATTGTTCTTTATTACTTAACTCTTAAAATTTAAAAAATTTAGATTCATCTGGTACTGAGGTATTTTTGGCAGAACCTTTCTAATGATATACATATATATTTTTGAGACTTCAGTGGTGCTAAGAATGTATTTGATTCATTTCTTTAACTGAAAATGGTGTTTCTCCATAAATCATAGCATTACATTTTTAATTGAGATGTCAGCTAAGAAGAATGCTTTATTTAAAATGCTTAGAAATGCAAATGCATTCATAGTCACTAAATTAGTTGTGGGACTTTAAGTATGCTCATGACTGTCCAGGCACCTAGAGTGTTGCAAATATGTATATTAGGTTTCTACAGAAGAGTAACTCAGTATTGAAAAAAAATCAAAACCATGAAAATTGTTGTACATGTAGTGGTCCTGCAATATCATCATTTACAATCTGTTAGGTGTAGAGAACCTTGAATTTGGGCCAATAAATCTGCAACAGCTCTTGTGCCCATGACAAGCCAAAAGCCTCCAGACTGGATAAACTAACAAATTCAATTCTACAAGCACTAATGTTTCTCTAAGCATGCTGGGAATGCTCAAAGCACATCTGTGCTCAGACATCTTGTACAAAACAAAATTGGTTGCAGACCTTCACAAGATACTAAAACTACAAAGTGGGAGCAGTTTGAGAGACAGATTTTCAGTGCAGAGCATTGCCTGCCCCTCCCCACTTCTTTCCAGTGCTTTTTTTGTGCTGGTATATGTCGGTATGTGTACCGGCACCTTTTTTCTGAGGACCGGTTCACCTGCCCTCCTTCAGCTCTCCGACTTTACGTTTGTGCCCCCTGAGTTAAAACCTTCTACTTTTTACCCAAAGTCGCAGCGGCGAACTGGCAGTGAAAGCAGCAGGCAGGCTCACCTTGTCGCGTCGCTTCCCTTCCCTCTCAGCGTCCCGCCCTCGCGGAAAGGAAATTACATCAGAGGAAGGCGGGACGCTGAGAGGGAAGGGAAGCAACAAGGAGGCGAGCCTGCCTGCTGCTTTCACTGCTGGTTCGCCGCTGCGACTTTGGGTAAAAAGTAGATTTCAACTCAGGGGGCACGAACGGAAAGTCAGGGAGCTGAGGGCAGGCAGGTGGTGCTGGGGTTGGAACGATCTCTGGGGCAGTTGAAGGCTGGGGCAATTCACTGGACATGGAAGGGAGGGGGAGGATAGGGGGCAAAGGAGAGTCGCTGGACATGGATGGGAGGGGAGGGCAGGGGAGAGAGGAGAAAAGCTGGACATGGATAGGAGGGAAGGATAGGGGCAATGGAGAATTTCTGGACATGGATGGGAGGGGAGGCCAGAAGAGAAATGTTGGAGGGAAGGAAAGACAGTCGAAGGAGATGCACATGGATGGTGGGGAGGGAAGAGAGTTGAAATGCTGGACATGGATGGAGAGGAGGAAAGAGAGAGGAAGTGAGATGAACATGGATGGAGGGGAGGGAGGAAGGAGAAATGCTGTACATGGATGGAGGAGAGGGAAGACAGAGGAGGAGATGCACATGGATTTAGGGGAGAAGAGAAATTCTGCACACGGATGGGAGGGCAGGGGAGAGAGTTGAAATACTGGACATGGATGGAGGGAAGGGAAGAGAGAGGAAGTGAGATGAACATGGATGGATGAGAGGGAAGAGAGAGGAAGGAGATTCATATGGATGGAGGGGAGGGAAGAATAGGAAGGAGATGCATACCGACAGAGATGAGAGAAAGGGAAAAGAGGAGAAAAATTGCACATGGATAGAGAAAATAGGCAAAAACTAGATCCACTCTATACCTCCTCCAGTCAAGTTTGTGGAGGACACGGCTTTTACCCATGGATATAGAGCAAGAAATGAAGAAGAAAGGAGGAAAGTAAAGAAATAAATGGAAAGGAAGCCCTGGAAATGGTGTTAAGGGAACAAATAGAGAGCAGCAGAATCAGAGACTGGGACCTACATGATCAGAAAAATAAAGTAACAAGACAACAAAGGTAGAAAAATCATTTTATTTTCATTTTTGTGTTTGGAATTTGTCCAATTTGAGAATTTACATCTGCTATCTTTTTTTGCACTGGGTATACTGGAGCTGTAGCTTACAGAAATTATTTATAATGAAAAAAAAATCATGTTATTTTTTTCTCCTATACTGGTAAAGTATTTTCAATGATACCTGTTTATATGCGTCGTGGCTGGTGTAAGGGGTGTTGCTACTGTGTGGGCGGAGCCATATATGGTGACCCCCACCCATAATGAGTACTGGTACCTTTTTTTCCTACAAAAAAAGCACTGCTTCTTTCCAGTGTGACCACAGGGTTGGAGGGGATAGATATATACTAAATGCTTTCCTCACTCCAGTAGCCTTATGCTTTTGACGTGGCTCAGCTAGGGAAGCAAAAATACCAAACTTCAAACAATCTTACAACCTCTACATCTGTATAATTTGATTTTTCATTTATCTCTGCTTGCTCTTGTTCCTCTCTCTTTTAACATATATTTTCCTTTCATCTTAGATTTTTATCATATATGTTTTCCTTTTCTGTATGCATCTCTATCTACAGCTTCTCTCTTCATATTTTTTCCTATCACCACAGCTTGTTAACTTCTTTGACTTGTTCCTAGACTCATCCCCTTCTTCTGTTCCCTCTGCCCTTATAATCCTTTCTTGTCTCTTCCATCGATATCACCTATCTCTAGGATCCTCTGTTCTCACAACCCTTTCCAGATTGTCTTTTCTCTCTCCTCCCCATAGTCCATGTCTGTCTCCTTTCCTCTACCAGTCCTGCGCAGCACCATCTTCCTCCTTCCTTCGCAGACTGTATTTTTTACCTCTTTCTTCTCAAATCCAGATCTCTTTTCCCCTAACTCAGCCTTCCCCTGCCAACTCCTCTTCATATCACAGCCTTTGTTTCCAAGTCTTATTTCTACCATGCAGTCATCCTCCTGCAGTTCGTTTTCCTCTCATAGTATGTACCTACTCTTATATCGCCTCTTTTCAGTCTTCTTGTAACTCTACTCACAGACCTTCTCATAACTCTACTCATAGACCACTCAGCCCGTTATCCTTTACTTCTCTATATATCCTCTGCCACATTTTAGCCAAAAGCATCCTTTCATCTGCCACCCTCTCTCTCTCACATCAGTATTCTCTCCCCCCCTCTTTTTCACTTTTATTTACCAGTACATTAGATCCAGGACAATGCACATACATACATACATACACACACACACACACTTTATTATCATGTTATATGTTTTGGGAGAAGTAGGTACATTTTTACCAACTCCACCCAAAGTTGACTCCAACTCCACTGGTCTGCTTCTAACAGACCTACAGTTTCTGTATTACTACTTAACAACATCATCTTAAAGATGAAAAAAAAATCCATATACTATTGACAAGTCAACATAGAACAGAACAGGAAATGTTTTCCCTTTTGGACCCAACATTGTGTGATTTTATCATAAAACTGAGGGAATTTCATAGCAAACCAAACATTTTGAAATTTTAAGGGGCAATTTTCAGTAGTCTTTGTGTAAAGTACTGAGTTTATTTTAGCCTATGTACACTGTATCACTTCTCAAAGAGAAGTAATAGCTGTTTCACCTTGAATAAGAACAAGTGCATAGTAAACAGCAACCTCAGTAGCTGGAACTGAGTATAATGCTGGGCAAAATTTTATGGTCTGGGTCCCACAAATGACAAGATGGATTCAGATAGGCTGGAGTGGGCTTTGATGGCAGCTCCAGTAGTTGGAACATAAGGACAGTGCTGTGTGGACTTCTACAGTCTCTGTTCCAGAAACACCAAAGAGAGACCATGATCAGGTATATAATATCACTTTCATTGTTGATTTTAGTCATGAATTGATAATGAGTGTGACCAGGGGCAGACTGACAGTGATCTGCCATCATTGCCCACCACCTCCCCCCAGCTGCCACGTGACCCCCACCCTCCCACTGCCACGCTGTCACCCCCTCCCACAATCCACAGTCCCCCAAACCTCAGTTGGCCCTGCCTGGCCCTACTTTGAAGGGCCATGGTGGTCTAGCTTCTTCGGAGGCAGGAAAGATAGATAAAAGTATATGTGCCATGGAATCCATGTATATTTTAAGCCACATTTGAAAAGACCAGTTTTCAGTCCCGTAATTTTAAAGAGATGAATGCCTTTTATAGATTGTCCTCTGTTTGCTTCATGCATTTATTATTTACTTATAATAATTTCTTGCCCACCAGTCAAAATACAGGTCTAGGCAGGACACAATAAAACATCTGAAAGACAAAACAATACAGCACAGTAAGATAAATATCAAACTAATACATCAAATGCCTCTGTAAATAGCCATGCCTTCATAAGCTTTTGAAAAAATAAAGATGTCCTCGAGCAATCTAAGCTCCACTGGTAATATATTGCAAGAACATGGTGCCATAATAGAAAATACATGAGACCATATAAAAGTCCTCTGAACTAGCCTCATACTAAGCTGTGCCAGCCATATCAAGTGATTTTATGATTCGCAAAAATGCATCCATTAAATCTTAGATATAAACTATCGAATATATTTCACTCATAATTTAAATTGAAAAAAAGATTGCTAGAGGTTTAAAAGCAGCTATTCACTCTGTTTTCCTTTCAACATGTTGTAGCGGCAAGGAGTAATGTCATATTTTGATGTATTGGTTAATAGTTTTTCTGAAATGTTGCATTTTTTATTTTATTAATTGAACTACAATAAACATTCTTTAAACTGAAAAAGAAATAATCATGAAGTCTGCTGCATTGTATTGTACTCATCAATTAAATTTGGAGGGTAATTTTCAGAGCCAGTATCACAATAAAACAGTGCTTTACTGACAGAAATGGGCTTTTATAAGATTTCCCATCATACATGTGATTAAAAGTACACGTGGAGAATAATTTTATAACAGGGGGTCTGAGTAAAGAGGTTCATACATAAGTGTGCTATTTTATAAAATGACACGCCTGTTTTTTACAAAGTACTTGCATAAGTGACAGAAATTGTGCTTAACTTGGAGGCACAGAGAGTTACATCTCCTCTCAAGTAGGTGTAAATTCTGTACCTGGGCTATTTCACTGGTTCCCAAACCTGGTCCTGGAGGTACCCCAACCAGTCGGGTTTTCAGGATATCTACAATGAATATTTATGAGAGAGATTTGCATGCAATGGAGGCAGTGCATGCAAATCTGTCTCGTGAATATTCATTGTTGGTATCCTGAAAATCTGACTGACTGAGTTGTCTCCAGGACCAAGTTTGAGAACCACTGGCTTATTTTGTAATCTACAGGCACACTTGTGGACTCTGCCTTTCTACATGCCTACCAGCAAAGTAGATGCTGTCATGTCATCGTGCGTACTTTTCACTCTGGTCGGTATTTTATAAGAGGCCATTTATGTATGTATGTATGTATGTATGTGGCAACATACATGTGAAAATGCCTTGCTAAATTACATCTATATAGGTTAATTTTATAAACAACTTGAATTTATAGAATAGTGTTTTATGTACTCAAGGAGGGTCTTATACATTTGCCCCAGCATATACATGCATAATAGATACTCGGAAAACGCAGCCCTTTTTATGTGATATACATGTAGGTATTGCTGGGGGCGGACATTGGGCAGAGTGGTGGTAGAACTGGAATTTTTTTACATGTGTTTTATAAATGCACATGTATCAGTTTCTATCAGCACTACTGTCTTAGAACAGCTACCTAGCACTTTCAACTCCGCCCCCCCACCCCAATCTACCGAAGCAACAATGCATATCTGCTGCTTGCATCAGCCCTGCAGGCTTCCCTCTGCCATGTCCCTCCCTTACTGATGTCACTTCTTGTTTCCTCTCTGGTGGGATATGGCACAGGGAAACCTGCAGGGCTGAAGCAGGCAGCGGATATGAGTTGCTGCTGCATGGGCAAAGATGCTGAAGTAGATTGGAGGGAGTTGCCAGACCATAGGTGGTGGAGGGAGGGCAAATGCTTGATCCAGGGGCAGAAAAGAGGAAGAGAGATGCAGGACAAGGGAGAGGGGAGTTTCAGAAGGCCTACCCATTTGAACTCTGGGCCCACCTAAAATTACAGGTCTGGCTACACCACTGTCTCGGAGCGGGTGTAACTTTGTGCGGGAACACCATTTCATGCCTACTTTTCCCTGTCATCAGGGAGGTGTTTTGGAGTGAGATTGACCTACTGCACACATACTTTTGATTTTTCAAAAATATGCATGTAATTTCATTCAGAAAACATGTCAACATAAATTAGCAGTTGTACATGTTCTTTTCCTGGGATAATTTTTGAAAGTGAAACTATTTCAAAATCCTTCTGTCAATGGAATGAAAAATACCTGACTATTTGGGGGCAATTATAAAATTACCCCATTAGTTATCAGTCGAACCTGGCAACCAGAAAAATGTAGGTTTAATGAATTTTCTGTTCTAATATCTTAATGTATTTATTGATTTGCTTTTGGTTTTTACTCCTTAGTGCCTTGTGTTTGAAGATGCTCCAAATGGGGTCCAGGCAGGTCAAGCAGCTGGGATGCAGGTGATTATGATTCCTGATGAAAAGCTGGACCGAAATCTTACAAAGAAGGCCACCTTGATACTGAAATCCATGGAAGATTTTAATCCAGAATTATTTGGTTTACCAGCATATGATTAAGAAGTAACATATGTGTTTACAAATGTCTAAAAATGAGACTTATGAAATACTGATTTGACATTTGTTTTGAAAGCACATTTCTGAAGAAGAACCATTTGTTCGACCCAGTCTGTCTACTTGTATTGCCACAGGTGTCTCTTGATCTGTGGTCTGCTTCATTCTGTGCCTATTCCATTAACACATATATTCTGCAACTGTTATGGCTGCTGTAGCCTCTGCTGGAAGTCTGTTCTAGGTGTCATTCAGCAAAAAGTATTTCCTCATGTTGCCTTTGAGCTTTTCTCCCTTCATTTCATATGATACTCACTTGTCCCTGACCTGTTCTTTTTATGGAAAATGCTGCCTTCAGTTTTTCATTGAAGTTTGCTCATTATTCGAATATTTCAATCATATCTCCTTTTTCCCTTCTTAGTCTTAGTACTTCTTAGACTCCTTGGCCCCGATATTCGGACCACAGGAGCGCCGACCAATGTCGGCGCTAAAACCGGATATTTAATGTCAGTCCATATCCGGTAACCGGCATTGAGTATCTGGTTTAACTTTGGCCGGTCTGACTTTAACCGGCCAAGCTGATATTCGGCGCTAACTGGTTAAAGTCAGACCGGCCAAACTTATTCTACCTATTGTGGCGGCCAAATATAGCCACCAAACTTTTGACCGGTCTGATATAACCAGCTATCTTCAAGCTGTAAACCAATAATATTCATAGATAGCCGGCTATCTGGCACTGAATATCACTGGATAGCTGCCTAAGTGCTGTTTTAGCGGCCATTTACTTTTAAATATCGGGCAGCTTATGTATAGCCTATAATGTGGGCTATATACCATTTTGGTTGCACTCCTTTGAATTTCCTGTACTTTTAATGCCCTCTATGAATGCTGTCTCTAGAACTAAACACAGCATTCAAGGAACAATCATACCAGAGAGATGAAAGGTATTATTATATTCCTCTTTTTAAAATTTTATTTTTATTGTAGTTTATGACAATATATCAAGAAATCTGTTGACTGGAGGAGACAAGATGGTAGCCTGAAAGGAGCACTGCGAAGTTGCTCCAGGACTCATACTGTTTAATGACTGAATAATAGTTTAAATAAGAGATGACAAGAAGAAAATAATGATTGCATTATATGTAATGATGGGAATATTAGAAACTCTCAAAAAATAAAACTTTGTTTTTACAATTACTCTACTTGGTTAAGAAAAGGCAGTGACTGGCTGCATTTAAGAATGGATATAGAATGGATATAGAAATAACAACTAAATAAAAATATAACATCAGACTGTAACTATTAAAATTAGCAACAGTTCTCTTTTAAAATGCTCACATGGTCCTTGGTCACAACACAAATGGTGGATTTGTAAGAGTAGGCAAATTTATTTTTAATTTAGCTGTCATCTCATTGGTCATGTCAGACACATCTGATCAATCTCTTTGATTGGGTGAGCAGAAAATTAGATTGGGGATTCACTGGATGTGATTTACTTGGATTTCAGCAATGGGTTTTGCTTCCAACCTGCTGGAGTTGTGTCCCAAAGTCCTGGATGTATTAGAATCTATGGAGCCTTTTCACTGAAGTGCACTGGAAGCTTGACCTAATACTTTCAAGGGCATAATCAAAAGAGAAGGACGCCCATCTTCCGCACAAATCAGGAGATGGGCGTCCTCTCAGCGTCGGCCAAATCGGCATAATCGAAAGTCAATTTTGGGCGTCCACAACTGCTTTCCGTCACGGGGACGACCAAAGTTCACGGGGCGTGTCGGCAGTGTACCGAAGGCAGGCTGGGAGCGTGCTTAAGAGATGTGCGTCCGCGGCCGGTAATGGAGAAAAGGGCGTCCCTGACGAGCATTTGGCCAACTTTACTTGGTTCAATTTTTTTCACGACCAAGCCTCGAAAAGGTGCCCAAACTGACCAGATGACCACTGGAGGGAATCGGGGATCACCTCCCCTTACTCCCCCAGTGGTCACCAACCCCCTCCCACCCAAAAAAACACCATTTAAAAACATTTTTCCAGCCTCTATGCCAGCCTCAAATGTCATACCCAGCTCCATCACAGCAGTCTGCAGGTCCCTGGAGCAATTTGTAGTTGGTACCGTGTACTTCAGGCAGGCGGACCCAGGCCCATCCACCCCCTACCTGTTACACTTGTGGTGGTAAATGTGAGCCCTCCAAAACCCACCCGAAACCCACTGTACCCACATGTAGGTGCCCCCCTTCATCCCTAAGGGCTATGGTAGTGGTGTACAGTTGTGGGGAGTGGGTTTTGGGGGGAGCTCAGCACCGAAGGTAAGGGAGCTATGCACCTGGGAGCAATTTGTGAAATCCACTGCAGTGCCCCCTAGGGTGCCCGGTTGGTGTCCTGGCATGTGAGGGGGACCAGTGCACTACGAATGCTGGCTCCTCCCATGACCAAATGCCTTGGATTTGGTCATGTTTGAGATGGGCGTCCTCGGTTTCCATTATCGGCAAAAACCGAGGTCACCCATCTCTTAGGTCAACGTAAATGTTGAGACTTGGGCGTCCCCAACCATATTATCGAAACGAAAGATGAACGTCCATCTTGTTTCGATAATACGGGTTGCCTCGCGCCCCTTCACCGGGGGCGTCCTTAGAGATTGATGCCCTTAGAGATGGTCGTCCCCGTTCGATTATGCCCCTCTTTGTAAGGCAGGATTTTACCATATGCTAAATCCAAAATTAGTGCACCATCTGTTGGGGCATTTTCTCTATATTTTATTGCAGATTTTGTGTTAGCAATTGGTACCTGCGGAGAATTAAAACCAGAGTTACTTGCCGCCTTCTATTTATGAGGCGCTAAGTGCTCTTGCATTAACTGTGTGTTAGCCAGTTAGTGAGCAGTAAGTGTAATGCACCAGCAGGCTAAGCTGCTGTGCCCATTCTTTGCCCATGATATGCTCCTAACAGACAATTACTGAAAACTTTAGTAGTGTGCGGGTTAATGGGCAGAAACGAAACCGCTGCATAACATCTTAAAGTGGTTGAGTGGGTAGCCTGTTTTTGCATCTTAGGGAATTAATGATCTTTAGTAAAAAGGTCCCTGTGTGAGAGATAAGACAGACGGTAATAAAACATAGAATTCGCTAGGACTGGCTTATTTCAATTTCTTGTGGAGGGCTTAAAAGTAAAACAGTACTCTTTTCAAAAGGCACCAAAATCTGCAGCAGAGTAGACTCCTAAGAGAGCCGACATTAAAAAAAAAAAAAAGTTGAAATGTTTGAGGAGTAGTTGAGTATGTGTCATGGTGTTCAGTTGGGAGCGGTGGATTTTGGAGGGCTTAGCAGATGAGATAAGGGGGTAACAGTGAGATGTGTACCTGGGAGCTTTTATATGAAGTCCACAGTAGTGTCCCCTAGGGTGCCCCATTGCTCTCCTGGGATGTCTGTGTGTGGCCAGTCTACTAAGAATGCTGGTTTGTCCTGCATCCCGATGGCTTGATTTTCTTTGTTTTTCACTTGTACTTTTTTGTCTCAAAAATGGACCAAAAAGATAAATGCACAGAGCACAAAAACATATTACATGTGATATTTTCAGGGGAAAAAAAGAAGATAAGATGGGTTTAATGCTAGCGGTGGTCAGCAAAATGCTGATCGCCGGCTGAATATTGACCCGGGTACCATTGAGGCCCTTTTACTTTAAAGCACTGAAATCTGGGTTTAAAGCAGGGTTATCCAACCTCGTTCCTTGAGGACCGCAATCTAGTCGGGTTTTCAGGATTTCCCTAATGAATATGCACAAGATTTATTTGCATGCACAGCCTCCATTGTGTCAAATAGATCCATGCATATTCATTGGGGAAATCCTGAAAACCTGATCTGGCGAGGGCCGAGGTTGGACACTCCTGGTTTAAAGCATTCTAGTGGAGAACATTCCCATGCACTAAACCCAGATTTCATGCAAGCCGAGGCTGAGAACGTTTGCCCCTGACACAGCCATCTGGTGAAACATGGTTATGTAAGGCAATGCTGTTTGACACCTGGTAGAGTTTTAAAGCATTAAGAAAGATCCTTTTCTCCAAAGTCTGCTGCTGTTCTGTTCTCTAATCTGTGTTAATGTTGCCAGTAGATTGTGAGGCCTGCAAAAGAATAACACAGGAGCATTTACTGCCTCCTATTCAGGAGGCGCTACCTATGTGCTCCTGCATTAAGTCTATGTTATCCAGTTAGCACACACTAAACAGAATGTGCTGGTCAGATACTGAAGGAACACCCACTCTCGCTTTAAGGCATCACTAACCTGTTTTCCCATGCTAATGCTGTGTTAAGGGCTTAATGCTCTTAGTAAATGGGTCCTATTGCTAGGTTTACATTGTCACTTATTATGGGATTTGAAGGTTTCCAGGAGAAAATAGCTACAACTATTCTTTGACCAGATCCTACATGTGATATAGTAACAATCCCTATTTAAATAATTTTATATTTTACATGCTTATGGATGCTGTGTGGATAGGCATTTTCCCCTCTTTCTTTCCCCATTTTTTCTTATTTCTTTTTGCAGATTTTTCTTTTTCAATATCTAGGCTATGCCCTACTGCTGTTATCTACTAACATCTGCTGGTCTCTGCATCAACATTGTTTGAAAGCAGGCAATCACTGAAGCATGTTGGGAAATCAGTTGGCTCATATTTATTTTTAGGGGGCACTTTTTCTAAAGTGCACTAAAATCTGGATTGGATCGTAAGATTTTACTGCATGCTAAGCCCAGATTTAAGACGGCACTGTATGGGGGCACTCCCTTTAGTTTTTTTATTTAAGAGGCACTTGGGGCCGAATTCTATAAATGACCTCTCAAAAGTCTGTGCCAAAAAACCATGCGCTTAACATAATTCTATAAACTACGCCTAAAGTTAGGTGTAGTTTATAGATTATGCACCTGTGCCGTTCTTGTGGTGCATAGTTTATTTATTTATTACATTTGTACCCCGCACTTTCCCACACATGGCAGGCTTAGTTCTTTGAAATGCCCACAACCTGCCCATTCCATGCTCATGGCCACACCCCTTTTCAGCTCACACATTAGAATTTACACGCACCATGTTATAGAATATGCCTAGAATGTTGTACACATAAATTCTAATTAAAGCCAATTAGTGTTAATTGGCTTGTTAATTAAGTTCTAACCGCTATTTGGCATTCAGCAAAATTATTGTTCACAACCTAAGACACCATTGATAGAATTTGGGGCTAAATGCTTCCACTCTTAACTCTACATAAGCCAATTAGCATATCCAGTCTCTGCCCACGCTACTCCCCCTCAGAGAACATTTCTAAATCACAATTCTGTAACACTACAAACATCTTTTGTGAACAACCTTGACACGCCTAGGCTCCTCCCATGGCTATGCCTCTTTTGAGATGCATTTGATCCAGTTTGGACACTCATATTTTAGAATAGTGTGGACAAATCAGCACCCAAATTATAATTAGTGCCAATTAAGTGCTTGTTAACTCCAATAATTAAAACATTTGAGTCCATTAAGTAATTTTTTTGGGTGCCAATCTGGGATTCACATCTTTTATAGCAGTGTTTCCCAAGTCCAGTCCTGGAGTACCCCTTATCAATCAGGTTTTCAAGATACACAGAATGAATGTGCATGAAATTGATTTGCATGTAGTCTCCATTTTATGCAAATCTCTTTCATGCATGTTCATTGTGGATATCCTGAAAACCTGACTGGCGAGGGGTATTCCAGGACCAGACTTGGGAAATACTGCTTTATAGAATCCTGGTATTGGTTGCACAGTAGTTACCGTGTGTTAAACTGCACATTATTGCATTTGGGTCTGCGCCCAACTTGTGCAGCAGGATTTACACCAGGTTAAGCTGGTGCAAGTCCTCGCACACAAAGTTGAGCATGGAATTCAGCGTTCAGTGCTGTTTTTTTAACCCATGGAAAAGCATTCTAAAATTACCCCTGAAATGAGGAGAGAGCCAGTTAAGTCCTCTGTTTCATAAAATAAAATTATCCACTGACTGGCTCGATTTCCTTAATTAAATTCACAAGGTGGGGAAACAACCCAACTAAAAAAAAGTGACTCATGGGGAAGGCTTTTAAATTAGCTTGTTAGCACTGATTTTCAGTGCTAACCAGTTGCCTTTAGCCAACCAACCCCAGCTATGCAAATGCAGCCATGCAAAATTTGCCCACTTAGCTATAGGAGAATTTTGAACCAAAAACCTATCCAGTTATTCAGCTGAAAATTACAATTAACCAGTTATCTTGGATGATCAAGGGGGAAATCATTAAGCAGCATTGGGGGGATTACAGGCTAGATTCTATATATGGCGCCTGAAAAATCCACACGGAATACATTTCTGCCTAAGCATATTCTGTAAGAAGTGCCTAGATTTAGGCACAGTTTATAGAATATGCTTAGTTGCTCCCAGCACCTAGAACTATGTGCATCCATTTACACAAAGGATAAAGTGGCGTAAATGCCAGCATGTAGATTTAGGCGCAGAGTAGCATATTTTATAACAGTACGCATACATTTCGGAACGCCCATAAAACACCCATTTCCCCGCCTGTATTCACACCCCTTTTTGGCTCTGCATTAGAACTTAGGCGTTGTGCATTACAGAACAGGCTTTTTGAGTTAAGTGTATAAATTTTAATTGCCAATTAGTGCTCATTATTGCTTAAGTGCTGTTAAAAACACTGATTAGCTTCTTAAGCCAATTAAGTTATACACATTGTTATAGAATACGCTTCAGTTTCAATGGTGAATGGGGGGGGGGGGGGGCGATATATAGAATCTGGCAGTAAATGCTTAAAGCCCATAGCTATAGAATGGGCTTTTATCATGTGCTTGATGAATTTCCCCATTAGTGGGTTTTTGAACTCTGATCATACATTGTTTATAGTCTTCTAAATTGTTCTTAATGACCTTATCTTAAGCATTCAAAAAAAAAAATACCTACTACTACTATAAATCACTTCTATAAAGCTACCAGTCGTACGCAGCACTTTACAATTGAACATGAAGAAGACAGTCCTTGCTCAAAAGAGCTTACAATCTAAATCAAGACAAACAGACAAACCTAAGAAAATGTTATAAATGATACTCCATAAAAATGTCAGGTATTGTGTGTAAATTGAATGAATGTTGTAATGCCCATAGTGGAATATAATTTTTGAATAAAACTATATTAAATTGTAAATAGATCATGCCCCTTTATAGGTATTCATTTTAGAAATTCTGTTTTAAAGACATTATCTCAAGATTACTTGTATCAATAAATACAATCAAATCAATATATATGAATCATCAAGAAAAATAAGAAAGAAATACAAATTTAAGAAACTTACCCCCCCCCCCCCCCCCCCCCAGTTTACAAAACTGCACTATCGGCTGCCAGTGCAGTAATGCCAATATAGCCCACACCTTGAATGAGCTGTGTCAGCATTGCCACACAGCTTTGTAAACAGGTGGGTTAGTGAGACCAAAAGACAATAATCTTTCTTGACTCTGGAGATTATTTAAAACAGGCATTTAGAAATTTTATTTTTCTTTCTTCTTTGCCTGTTCTTCCACCACAAGTTAGTGTAAAAGCAGCCTTAACATCTAAAACGACTCACTATCGAGCATGCACAGATATTTGAATACGGACTGATACAGCTCATGTAAGTGAATTATAGGTTGAGTTATTTGGGGATCTGAATAACAAATTGAAACAGCTGGTTTATTACTGATCCAGATTCCAAGTAAGCCTATTATTGGTTTATGGAAAACATTTAATCCTTCCAAATGAAATATTGAACATGATGACAAAGCAGCTCAGCAAGGATAATACTACACCGAAAATCTAAAGATCCCTGATTTGATCACAGGTGCTACAATAATTTACTTTAGAGTGATAGTGTATTCAACAGCTTTTTCCCCATATATGGTGAAAACATTAGAATTCAAAAATGCATGAGGCAAGCACAAAGAATTCTTAGTTGTGTGGATGTGAAAGGTAAAGCACTCTCATATTGCAGGAGATGAGGAAAACACATAATCTTAGATCTGTATTTTCAAGCTACTCCTCGAGTGATTAGGCATTAGATAGATTTGCCTGCACTTCCTCCATTATGTGCAAATCTATTTCATAAATATTCATGTTTGATATTCTGAAATCTTACTGACTGGTGTACTCTAGGCCAGGTCTGAGAAACACTGGTCTCAGTAAGTCCTGTTTTCATCTTGCCAACTGTGTCTATATTTTCTGTGCTTGTCAGTTTTATAACATATGTGAAGCTTACTCCTTTTCATGAAACATTCCTGAACTCATATAGTGCAAGTAAAATATCACAGTAATCACCATTATACAAGGCCTGTATATGGTTTTGTATCAGGAAAATATTGTTTGAGGTGACGCAAGAGGAACTATGAAGACATTGCAGCGATTAAGGCAAAATCATATTCTACAATCAATATGGCTTTTAAATGTCATTATTCAGCCCTTATGGGTGAAATTATTCTTAAAGAATTCCTCTAGGTATAAAACAGTGAGGATGAGGAGGCTACCTGTCCTTAGCCTCCTCTGTTTTTGAATGTGGTTCATAGTAGCAGGCAAACATTTAGGGATAGGCTACATACGAAATGTCATCTGGCTCTAATTTCCGATAGGCACCAGAACATTGTTTCCACTGCCATTCCTTAACTTGGGCTGGTACCACTGTCTCCTTCAATGGTTGGTTCCAGAGGAATGGAAGCAGCAGCACATATATTTGCAAGAGGAGGGAGTGGAGCACCATAGGGACTGTCTAGAGTAGGGGTTCTCAACCCAGTCCTCAGGACCCACCTAGCCAGTCAGGTTTTCAGGATATCAATCATGAGTATGTATGAGAGAGATCTGTATAGAATGGAGCTACATTTACATGCTATCTCATGCATTTTTATCCGGGATATCCTGAAACCTGACTGGCTAGGTGTGTCCCGAGGACTGGTTTGAGAACCCCTGGTCTAGAGCAGTGTTTCCCAAGTCAATCCTAGAGTCTCCTCTTGCCAGTCAGGTTTTCAGGATATCCACAAAATTGATTTGCATATACTGACCCCAATATATAAAGAAAAAATGGCCCTGTCCATCACAGTTTACTCTCAGGAGTATTCTATAAGCTCATACCTAGAGCCACATACCACTTATGCACATCAAAAGCACATTTAGTAAATGTTTTCTTGCACTAGGTGCTATTCTATAAAGTAACACCTTAGTAGTATAGCACGCAACTCCAAAGTGGTCATTAATGTGGGGGAAGAATGGGTGGACCATGGGTATGGTTCAAAATGATGCACATAACTTAGAGAATTCTATCTGTTATAAGTGTCACCTGGAGCAATTAGGCATGACCATTTCCATCTGCCATTGACATGGTGTAAGGGGTCATGCCTAAGGGGTATGTTTACTAAGGTGCATTATTATTTCTATCGTGCCCTTAAATTTAAGGTGCGTTAAACACTAACACACCTATACACTTCTATGGGAAGTTAGCGTTTAACACGCATAAACCATTTACCTGCATTAAAACACTAACACGCCCATAGCGTACCTTAGTAAACATAGGCGTAAGTTTTGGTACACCAATGCGGGTTTGTGCTTGTATTATAGAGGGGGTCTTTTACTAAGGCATGCTAGCATTTTTAGTGCATGCTAAAAATAGGCACACGCTAAATGCTAGAGACGCCCATAGGAATACACTGGTGTTTCTAGCGTTTAACATGCACCTATTTTTAGCACACACTAAAAAGCTAGCGTGCCTTAGTAAAGATCCCCATAATAACTTAAGCACATCTAAGTCCTGCTATAGAATTGGCACTGTGTGCCATATTGAATGACCTAAATTGAGATATCAAGTTATAGAATTACCTTGTACGTGCCTTTATTGTTCTTCCACTTTAAATAATGGGAGGTAACTGGATTATCATGGTTCCAATGTGGAGTTTTGGAATAAGAACATAAGTGTTACCATACTGGGACAGACCAGACCAAAGGTCCATCAAGCCCAGTATCCTGTTTCCAACAGTGGCCAATCCAGGTCACAAGTACCTGACAAGATCCCAGAATAGTAAAGCAGATTTTATGCTGCTTATCCCCAGTCCATTCCAATAATGGCTTATGGATTTTTCTTTTAGGAAATTATCCAAACCTTTTTTAAATCCTGCTAAGCTAATTGCTGTTATACAGCTGCTCTTAATATTTTATCCAATTAATATAAAATATCATTTCTGGATTCAAGCTTAAATATCTACAAAGATGTACACAAGATTGGTCTCAGTAATGGTCTCCAGTTTTGACATTTGCTTGTGAACAAATTTGTGCATTTGATTTAAATTTTAGTGAGCATTTATTTAACATTTGCCATAAAATAATATTAAAGGAAACATACTATAAATCTCTACGGATAAAGTAAGGAACCTGAATTTATGCTCAAAGATAAGGTGATCAGAAGTCAATTTCTATCAAAATAACTCAAGAAAAGATGCTTACTATTTCTCACAATCAACCTATCCAGGGAATCAGATACATACAGAAAGGAAGTATGTCAAAAAATGCCATCAAACTTTTCTTTTTGCAAAGGAACAAAGATGAATAAAGCCCTGTGATCCTGACAAATAAAAAGATAAATTCCCAACTGGATGCGTGAAGAACTGTCTATAAAATGTCGTACTATGGTTAAAGGAATGTGAGAGTGGATACTTTGGGGAACACAGAAAAATGGCATATAGAGGTAAGCAAATACATGTCAGCAAAGACATAACGAGATATCTGAAATGCAAAGCTTTAGTCATATGTTATGGTAGAAATGTGGCCAAAGTAAAAGTAATCACTGGAGGAAAAGTACTAAATAAGATTTTGAATTAGAAAAAACAAAATCTTCTGATATTCCATGCCAAGTAATCCATTGCACTGAATAAATTATACCTTTAGAATAACTATCTGCTCTTAAGAAATAATTTTTGTGAGTAGGAAGAGGGTAATAGTTGCAGTTTTATAAAGCTGACCATCCTACCAAGTTATATTTATTTGCTACTAATTTATTTATTTTAAACATTTATATACCACCTGTAACTAGGTGGTTTCCGTAAAAACATTCATAATAAGACAAGGCAACAATAAATAAAGCAAAAAACAACAGCATCACTTAACGGCAAAGAGGTCAGGTCAAGTCCAGTGATAATTAAAAAAAAAAATACAGTCACAAACCACCACAGAGACAAAGCTGATCAGATAGTGTGTTCCATAAAGAAATTCCAGCTGGAACAAAAACTGTAGCTTGTATGTCCATATTGCGCAGCCACATTACTACTAGCAGAAAAGCTTGTGATAAAATGATTGAAAAATAGATGGCAGAGAGTAAACCCATACTGACTTGCCCTCTCTCCCTACTACTACTACTACTTAACATTTCTAGAGCGCTACGAGGGTTACGCAGCGCTGTACAGTTTAACAAAGAAGGACAGTCCCTGCTCAAAGGAGCTTACAATCTTAAGGACGAAATGTCAAGTTGGGGCAGTCTAGATTTCCTGGATAGAGGTATGGTGGTTAGGTGCCGAAGGCGACATTGAAGAGGTGGGCTTTGAGCAAGGATTTGAAGATGGGCATGGAGGGGGCCTGGCGAATGGGCTCAGGGAGTTTATTCCATGCATGGGGTGAGGCAAGGCAGAAAGGGCGGAGCCTGGAGTTGGCTCCCAATTAAATTCACTCTATAGCATCCTTGATGTCTTAGATGACCTTACATAGGGTCTAACAGCTGGTGGAGCTTCACTGGCTGATATTTGAGAGTGCAGATTGAGCTGTATGTGTAGGTGAGTGAGGTTTATCAGTGACTATGTGTGGAGTATATGTGGTCATAGATGAAGCAGTTTGGAGTGAAACACATGTGAGAGAGGTGTGTTCAGTGAGTAGGATATGCATGTGGGGCAGGTGTATGGAGGGAGGGAGTATGTACGAGGATGGGGATTGTGTGTATGCCTATGTGAATGAAATGTTCCAGTGGATATGTATGTATTAGGATTTATTTATCATCCTTTTCTTTTTTTTAATAAATTCACCTAATATGGTTGTGATAGTGTGACTGGCGGTTGGCTACAGGACTTCACAGGCAGTTTGTAGAGCAAAATCAAAGGAAAATTTTATTGGTAGAAAATAAAGTAATACAGAATGTTCCTGTTGCAGACTCTTGCCAACCCTCGTCAGCAAACCCAATAACATTCACTTGCTTCTCTCTTAGCAGTTCTGTCTTCATCAGTACAATTCCAGTTATTCAAACACAAATCCAGGCCTGGCTCCAGCTAGGATACTCAGGACCTGAGTCTTCATGGAAAATAAATGCACTCCTTTTCCTCTGCAGTCTTCTTTCTCTTGCAAACCTCTGAGCTAGGGCCAATCCTTGCTTCCCTGGGACTCCCCTACAAGTACTACAGCCCAACCAACCAACACTTCTTTAGGGAGAACTCCTTCACTTGGAGCCTTCCTCCAGGAAATCTCTCTCCAGGAGACCTCTTGCCTCGGGGCCTCCCTGTCCTGTACTGCCAGAGAGCTTTTGATTCCAGCCTGGTCTGAGTCCTTTCTCTCTGACTCAGCTTCAACATGACAGGTTTAGCGCCACCTGCCATAAGATGGCTAAACTGCAGCCTCATTGAAGGAGTGCTCCTAGGGACACCTGCCACTATACCATTTATGCCCTCACAGTGGTATGTCCTCACCACCACATCAAGGTCTTATAACCTGCTACAACCAACATCTAAGTGGATAACATGAAGAAACATAGCATGCTCTCGACAATTACACAAATCCCAGTCTAAATTAAAATAAGCATCTATAAATTAGAAACATATTTTCTAAACAGTAAAGTTTTCTTATGATTTCTTAAACTCAGAATTATGATCTATGTTCCTCAAAATAGGAGGAAGAGATTTCCAGCTAGAGGCAGCCTGATATGATAATGAAGATCGATGAGTGCGCAGAGCCTTTAATTTACAAACAGAAGGAAAATCGAAAAGTAATGTTTCTAATAGCTCTGCCATGATTCCTATTGAAAAATATAAAATGACTGATCAAGTAACCTGGAGAGTCCCCATGAAAAAGCCTTAAAAGTCAACACCAAGATTTTAAATTTTAATCTGGCCTTCACTGGGAGCCAGTGTAGCTGCTGCATATAAGAAGAGATGGCATTAAATTTGTTTACTGAAAAAATAACTAACTGCGGCATTCTGTATTTTCTGCAATTTCATAATTAAAGATTTCGAACAACCGATATAAATAGAATTCCAATAATCCAATAAGGGTAGAATTAATGACTGCTCTACTAAATGAAGAACAAATGACTCAAAATATTTATGAATAATCCAAATCTTTTTAAGTAAATAAAAAGATTTACTGACCATCTTATTTACCTGAGTGATTAGAGAAAGCTGACTGTCCAATTCTACTAATAACATTTTTGAAACTGTTTCAAGAATTAAATCTAAGGGCCCTGTTTACTAAGGTGCGCTAGTGTTTTTTAGCACACACTAATGCTAGAGACACCCATAGGAATATATGGTTATCTTTAGCATTAGTGCGCGCTAATTTTTAGCTCATGCTAAAAACGGTAGCGCGTCTACAGCACGGCTTAGTAAATAGGACCCTATCCTGCTTATTTTTGAAGGAGAAGGGCGCCCATCTTCCGACACAAATCGGGAGATGGGCGTACTTCTAAGGCCGCCCAAATCGGCATAATCGAAAGCCAATTTTGGGTGTCCTCAACTGCTTTCCGTCGCAGGGACGACAAAAGTTCAAGGGGGTGTGTCGGCAGTGTACCGAAGGCGGGATGGGGGCGTGGTTAAGAGATGGGCATCCTCGGACGATAATGGAAAAAAGAAGGGCCCATCTCTAAGGGTGACCTAAATGTCAAGATGGTCAACCTAAATGTCAAGATTTGGGCGTCCCCGACCATATTATCGAAACGAAAAATGGATGCCCATCTTGTTTTGATAATTTGGGATGTCCCGACCTTTCGCCGGGACGTCCTTAGAGATGGGCACCCTTAAAGATGGGCGCCCAGTTCGATTATGCCCCTCGGCATGTTACTTATTTTAAGGAGTGGGATTATCTTTCAAAAACTTTAAGAGACCTATCTAGAGAATCTTAGGGCCCTGCTTACTAAGCCACATTATAGGTGTGTTAGTGTTTTTAACGCTTATATACGAGTGTTAGTGTATGCACCTACAATATCCTTATAGGCGCCTACACAGCTAATGCGCACCATAATTGTAGGCACGTTAAAAATGCTAATGCGCCTTTGTAAACAGGGCCCTTAGTCTTATCTTTATTTAATTTTAACCTAAATGTACGTAACCACATAACAACTGCCTGCAAACAGCTCAATACATTAGCTTCATGAGGTGGGTTTCCTGGAGATATCAGCATAAATATAAAACTGTAACTGTAAAAGGTCTAGCTGTACCACTAAATGTTGCATTAAAATATTAAAAAGTGAGGGTGAGCGGGGGGGGGGGGGACCCTTGAGGTACCCCACACAATGCATACAATGAGTCAGAGAATTCACTTTGTTCCTTTACCTTATATGATCTCATTAAAAAAAAAAAAAAAAAACAAGATAAAACAGAATTCTGGATCCCAAGTGAGTCCAAGAGTAGAAGCAAGACACCATGATCCACTAAGTCAAAAGCAATGGACAGATCAAATTGAATTATAATACAACTTTGACCTGTACTTAGTAGCTTCTGACCTGATGACAGAAATACAACTCCGAAATAGTGATAAATAATAGTTACAACAGTAAAGTATTCAAATATCACTATACATTATAGTATGGTGTGCTGCTTACAATGTCAACACAGTAAACAACAATCTTACTAGACAACAAAGGGGGCAAGTTGAGGTGGATAGAGGAGTAGCCCGGTGATTACAACACTGGGCTGCCAACCATGGAAATCCGATACAAATCCCCCTGCAGCTCCTTGTGATTTTGGGCAAATCACTTAACTCTCCATTGACTCAGGTACAAATATAGGGGCCCTTTTACTAAAGCTTAGTGTGTACTAACAGCCATTACCATGTGCTAAGTGCCACGTGACCTGTAGGTATAAAATAGAATCTGCAGCCATTAGTAAAAGGGCCCCTTAAGTTGTAAGACCTCCAAGGTCTGGACAATATTCACTGTATCTGAATCTAACTTAGCCTGAGCTACAACTGAGAAAAGCATGAGCTAAATCCACATTCAAAATCCATTTTCTTAGGTAAATGTAGAAGTTGTTGGCCATCTCCCCTCTTTCTGGCCACCTTCTCTCTCTCAACTCTGTCTCCCATGTATTCTATGTCACACCTCTTACATCTCTTGCCGTAACAACCTCTTCTAATCAGTTACTCCCAAAGATCACATTAGCTGAGCCTTTTAAAAAGCAAGCTTTAGTAAATGGGTGTTAAAATATGAATGGAGTACAGATTACCATACTATTAAGCATGAATACAATAAAGCTTTATTTGTATTTCTTCAGGTACATGATAATTGTAGGTCAAACTTGTTAACATCTTGTTGGACCAGATTAGTATGCACACCATTGTCTTTGTGCATAGCACATTACTACTGTGCTCCTTGTTTTAAAAGAGAAGCTCCACTATGTCCGTATGGGTAGTGGCAATTTGCTTATTACATAAGCCAGACCAAAGATCCACCAAGTCCAGTATTCTGTGTCCAACAGTGGCCAATCCAGGTCACAAGTACCTGGCAAGCCCAAAAATTAACATACATTTCATGTTGCTTATACCAGGAATAAGTAGTGTATTTTCCAAAGTTCAACGTAATAGTTAATGGACCTTTTTTTAAGTAACTTTTCCTACACTTTTTTACATCCTGCAATGCTAACCACTTTTTAATAGATTCTCTGACAACAAATTACAGAACTGAGGGCTTCTTTTTCAAAGCTAGGCTAGTGATTCCCACACAGCAAATGAAAGGACGCCCATAGGGATTGAATAGGCTTCTCCTCAATTGCCGCACTGAGAATCAGTAGTGTGGCTTTGTAAAAGAGGCCCTTAATTACATGTTGAGTAAATAAATATTTCTCCAATTTGTTCTAAATGTAATACTTAGTAACTTTATTGTGTGTCTCCTAGTCCTTGTACTTTTGGACAGAGTAAGCAAGTGGTACCCATTCCATTCCACTCATGATTTTATAGACCTCTCTCATATCTCCCCTCAGCTGTCTTTTCTTCAAGCTGATGAGCCCTAGACTCTTTAGCCTTTCCTCATAAGGAAGTCATCCCACCCACTTTATTATTTTGGTTGCCCTTCTCTCTGCCTTTATTAATTCAGCTATATCCTTTTTGAGATTCTGTGACAAGAATTGCTCACAATATTTGAGGTATGGTCATACCACGTCATTATAATATTCTCCGTTTTATTCTCCATTCCTTTCCTAATAAATCCTAACATTCTCTCTGTTTTTGTAGCCACCCCTTAGATTTCAATGCATTATCAACAGTAACACCTAGGTCTTTTTCCAAATGTCGAACCTTGCATCATGTAGCTGTAACTGGGTCACTCTTCCCTATGTGCATCACTTTGCACTTGCTGACAATTAATTTCTTCTGCCATTTGGATCCTGGGTCTTCCAGTCTCATAACATCCTCTTGCAATTTCTTACAATCCTCTTGTAATGTAACAACTTTGTTATTCCTGCTTGAAAGCTATAAAGTCTGAGCATCTGATCAATAAAATAGGAAGAAGATATAGTGGTTACCCCTATCAAGTCAGATATTGCCGTGGTTTCCTTATAACATACATTGGATTCAATTGCATTTATTGATTTTATGTACTGTTTTTACTATAATGTTAAAGCAGTTTACAAAGAAACAACAAACTAGTTACAGATATAATATAACATACAATTTCCCCAAATACAAGATCAGGAAAAAAAAACATGTTAGTTAAAACATTGTTGAAATAACCAAGTTTTTAAAAGTTTGTGAAAACTAAAATAAGAAGGAGCATTATTAAGTTCAACTGATAAAGAGTTCCAAAGTAAAGGTCCAGCATACGAAAACACTTTTTTTCTCATTGTTGAAAGCCTTATCATGTTAAGACCGGGAGCTAAGGAAAGCTTTTTTGAGATGAACATAATGCTCACTGAGGCATGTACCTTGTTAACTTATTTGAAAGGTTAGCAGGAAATCCCAGATGGAATGATGTGTACACTAAACACAATATCTAGAAAGTGATGCAAGTGACTACTGGAAGCCACTATAATTGTTGTAAAACAAGACATATTATGATCATACGTCCTGTTTTCAGTTATTATTCTAGCCACAGCATTTTGCACTAATTGTAATCATAGACAGGTTTTCTTCAGTCCTTTAAAAAGAGAGTTACAATAGTCCAACCTACTAGTGACTAAAGCATGCACTATTTTCACTAATTTACATTTTGTCAGAATAGTTTTAATTGATATATTATCTGGAGATGAAAAAAAAGCAAGATTTTATGATGTTTCCAATCTGTAAGTTCAATCACAATGTATTATCACAGCGAAAACCCGAGGTTACTACACATCATGTACCAATGGAAGAGGTTTACCAAATACCTCAGGTAGTACATATCCAGAGAGCTAAATGGAAAATTTCACAGACACCCCTTTGTAGTAATTATATAGTATTTACTCATAGAAACATGCCCATGTTCTATGGCATCATTTTAACTCCACTATTTTGTTTACATAAGTACATAAGTATAGCCATACTGGGAAAGACCAAAGGTCCATCAAGCCCAGCATCCTGTTTCCAACAGTGGCCAATCCAGGTCACAAATACCTGGCAAGATCCCAAAAAAGTACAAAACATTCTATACTGCGTATCCCAGAAATAGTAGATTTTCCCCAAGTCCATTTAATAATGGTCTATGGACTTTTCTTTTAGGAAGCTGTCCAAAAATTTTAAAACTCCGCTGAGCTAACCGCCTTTACCACATTCTCTGGCAGCGAATTCCAGAGTTTAATTACACATTGAGTGAAGAAACATTTCCTCCGATTCGTTTTAAATTTACTACATTGTAGCTTCATCACATGCCCCCCCCCTAGTCCTAGTATTTTTGGAAAGCATAAAGAGACGTTTCACATGTACCCGTTCAACTCCACTCATTATTTTATAGTCCTCTATCATGTCTGCCCTCAGCCGCCTTTTCTCCAAGCTGAATAGCCCTAGCCGATTTAGCCATTCCTCCTAGGGAAGTCATCCCATCCCCTTTATCATTTTCGTCGCCCTTCTCTGTTCCCTTTTTTAATTCCACAATATTTTTTTTTAGATGCGGCAACCAGAATTGAACACAATTTTCTAGGTGCGGTCGCACCATGGTGCGATACAAAGGCATTATAACATCCTCATTTTTGTTTTCCATTCCTTTCCCAATAATACTTAACATTCTATTTGCTTTCTTAGCCGCAGCAGCACACCGAGCAGAAGGTTTCATCGTATCATCAGCGACGACACCTAGATCCCTTTCCTGGTCTGTGACTCCTAACGTGGAACCTTGCATGACGTAGCTATAATTCGGGTTCCTCTTTCCCACATGGCACTTGCTCACATTAAACGTCATCTGCCATTTAGACGCCCAGTTTCGTAAGGTCCTCTTGTAATTTTTCACAATCCTCCCGCGATTTAACGACTTTGAATAACTTTGTGTCATCAGCAAATTTAATTACCTCACTAGTTACTCCCATCTCTAGGTCATTTATACATATGTTAAAAAGCAGCAGTCCCAGCACAGACCCCTGGGGAACCCCACTAACTACCCTTCTCCATTGATAATACTGACCATTTAACCCTACTCTGTTTTTAATCCACAATAGAACACTATCTCCTATCCCATGACTCTCCAATTTCCTCTGGAGTCTTTCATGAGGTACTTTGTCAAATGCCTTCTGAAAATCCAGATACGCAATATTAACCAGCTCACCTTTATCCTTACAATCCATATGATTCAACGGTATTTGATAAAAGACTGTCAATTGTTTTGTAGCAGAACAAGATCCATCGGTCCATCCAACTTCTACCATTTTCATTTAAACAATTGAAGTTGTGTGCTATTACATTAAAATATTTTTACATTTGTTCTGCAGACATAGAATGGCTTTAGAATATAAGCTTTGATTTTGTGTAGCTTGGTGCATCTGGCATCTTAATATATTTTGCAAACCTAGCACATTATTACTGTATTTACAGTAATAAAAGCTAATCAAGTCGCTATTCTAATTGTAATCAGACACTACTAATAATTTAGGTTTTAGAGATCCAGGGGTCCTTTTACAAAGCCGCGGTAGAAAGTGACCTTAGCATACCCTTACATGGCAACATGCTGATCATGGCCATTATTAAAAATTAGAACATGAGCCTTTACTGCTACCTATTTTGTAGGTGGTAAGGGCTCACACACTAATCTTTTGCTAATCATCGCAGAAACACCGACTCTTTGCCCCTCAGGCATGCACCCTCTGCCAAAAAAATTTTGCATATGGGTAGTGCGCACACTTATCGTGAGATGCTTGAGCGCGCCCCAAGGTAAACCTTTTTAAGCTGTGGTAATCACACAATAGTGCTTACCACAGCTTAGTAAAAGGACCCCTCCCCCCTCCAGTGTTTCTTTGCTGAAAAGCAAGGAAGAGTTAACCTGTTTGCTTCTAAATTCTGAATTTCCATAATATCCAACTTCCATCAAGGTTCACAGTAAAGGACATAAATGATTCTTCTGGTGTAGAAGATTAAAGTTTGGTCTTCCATGTCAACAAATATCTACACTGACTCTAAATCACTGCAAATATATGATAAAGCATGTTGCCTAAATTCTTATCTATTTCAATTGCCCAAGCCATTAATGACTGTGGGGATCAAACCATACTATAATTGTCATGTCCATTCCTAAAACATAATTGTTCTTTAAGGTGCCACTTTTCCCCATATATAAGCTTTTAAAAATCACACAAAAAAATAACATATTTAGCTTTTATTGACAATCCTTAGAGACCTCAAACTCTTCTTTTTTTTTATTGTCACCACATAAAACATTAAATAAGGTCAATCTCTGAATAACACAGTAGCAGCCCAAACACACAAACACAGAATGCTAAAGCATGAATAATTAAGAATAAATTTCAGATTTCCAGAATAAATTGAAAAGAGAAAAGATATAAGTGAAGCACTTCCCAACATGCACTCTAAATGTGATTTCAATGAAGAAATATTAGAGATAAGATTATCTCTTTATTTCAGGTTGCTTATGTGTAGCCAATTTCTGAAAGTCATTTTTATCTACTATAATAAACTTAAAGTGAACTTTAAACATCTATAGTCATTTTAAATGTATAGGCCCTGTTTACTAAACCTCCACTAAAAATAGTATCAGATAGTTAATCAGTCAATTTTTGCCATCAGTTCCACATATTGCAGACATTTATTTACATTTTTATGGTTACCTTTACTTAACTACTTATGTTTTCTTTGGAAGAAAAGGCCTCAGAAATTATTGAAGATGAACTGTTTCTGATTCTGGAACTCATATGTCATCCAGTCTTATTAACACCCAGCTGTTCATTTCCAATCACTGACCTTAAAAAAAAAAAAAAAAAAACATTTTATTTTAGCTCTTTCTTCTTCTTTTTTTCTTTAATTTTTGAATTTTTAAAAAATAAAATCTATTAAATTCACTCCATATGCAGTAGTTATTTGGATGGAAAAATAGTGGACTATTGTATTCATATGAACATAGAATATGATGAAGGAAACTAGATCTACTTCACTCCAAGGGGCAAAAGCTTTCTTTCCATATGTGTAAGCCACAGACCTCTTTTGAAATACAAAGTTCCCTATTTGTGGCAATCATATCTAGAACTGGACAGACCTGACACTGTCACCATGCATGACCTATGATGGTAGTACAATTTCAAGACAAGAAGAAGAAAACAACAGCCAGACTTCATTCACAGGCTTATTTGTATAGTGTTAACCATGTGTGCGTGATAACCATATACGTGCCTACAATATCCCTATAGGCGCCTACATGGTTAGCTTGTGCACTAAGTGTAGACGCGCTAAAAACACTAACACACCTTAATAAACAGGGCCCCAAGTGCTTGGATCCCAGTCCTTCATATGCTTTCATGGGTTTTAAGTGTCCCTGCTACTTTCTGCTTTGCTTTTAGTAACTTTCAGGAAGTCAGTGTGGTTCTCAAAAATAAGATTTGATTAATCAAAGTGACTCATTTTAGCTGGAACCAATAAGCCATATTTTGCCTCATTTGCTACCTGAGACAGATTTGCATGAAATTACTTTCATTGTATGCAGACCTGTCTCATATGTATTTATTTAGGGTGTCTTGAAAACCCAGCAGGCCGGGTGTGTTCTGAGGACTAGGTTGCTAACCACTACTAGTTTGCACTATTCCGTCACAGTTTGATTGTCTGTAATGAATGTTACTGGGATGTAACATGAAATAATGAGAATCAGTTTCAGGGTGAGTGAAGGAAAATTACCAAGATGCTCCTCAACTGTGAGAAAACTAGTTCTTATTTGTAGGCATTTGAATTTCTTATGTAAAGCTTCCCCTTCAGTTGAATGGAATGTAGCACCTCGCCTTTGTAGGTTTAATCATTTATCAGTTACTTGTTATGAGCTGCCTTCTTACTTAATGCATATCAAACGCCACTTTGTCACTGTGATACAGCTTCAAGATGAAAAAGAATTTTTTTTCTCCTTCTGCAATTTCTTCTGGGTTGTATCATTTTGTTATGCTCTTTACATTTAAAAAAATTTCTATAATTAGTCGGCCTCTCAACTGCAAGTTTCACTGAAGTATTAAGTATTTCTTATAGCCTGCTTTTATCTGTGGAAAGGGAGAGAAGAAGAAAATGGGAATGCATTTTATTGTTCATTATCTGTTAAGGAACAGACTGGAATATTTGATATGTGATGAGTAATTGAACATGTCTTCTAATCTAGAATTCACAAAACCTGAATGACAGATGTCTTTGAAACATACATTGCCTGTGATCTCACCCAATAGATCCTCCCTTGTCAACTGCTATCTGTCCACCGCTGATTGACCGATCATTAATTTTTCAACTTTTCTATAATTAGCCCCTTCCTTTTTTGTAAGCTCTAGTGCTAATAGGGTCTTCATCGTGTGTTAAGTAACCTGGAAAAAATGGAAATAGAATCAGCACTCGAGCAATTTCTACTGCCTCCCAACTGTGGGACAGATGAAGAAAGCTACTGTGAGCTGAAGTATAAAGTTACTGCAGGGTATACGTGCATGTTACTGGCCGCACAATGTAGAAGGGGGTTGAGCACAGTATACATGGGTTCATCCTGTATTAAAATAAATGGGAATAAGGCTATTAAGGTTCCTCCACAATGAACAGAAGGAAATAGTATGGATTCATAGCACGTGCAATGCGAGAAATTTTTCACCAGGTCCGGGGCAGTGTAGACAAGTTAGTCAAGAGGATTTAGTGCCTATTTTTGAGAGTATAAATATTTTTTTTCGGTGTCTAGCTGAGGTGCCTGCAACTTTAAAAAACAGACATGGAGGTAACAGCTCATGTGCGTGTGCCAGCTCACTTCTGGAACAGTGTTTAGGCACTTTGCTAGCACTTATGCCAGTAGATGTACACTACGCGTGTATGTGTTAGTATTCTGTACTTTTGTATTTGCAAAAGGTTTGTAAATACAGACACCCGGTTATAAAATCACCATTAAAATGACTCAACAGAAACTTCAACGGTGACAAATTATTTGTTTCTTTATAATGTTTTTTTTTGCCTTTAGACCTGGAAGTCTCTTCCTGCTTCTTTGGGCTTCCAGCTCAAAGGATACTAGGGTTTAGACATGGTGATATAAGCATTCATTCATAATTACCTTCCACCACTATCTTTGTATATTCCCGTCCAGCTCCCTTCTTTAGTCATTGCAACAACATCCTTGCCCAACGATCATGTACGAAGACTCCTTATGAAAAACTAGAATCACTGTCTATGAATCTGTCTACCAGATATCGCTTTTAGGTGATGACTGGGCTTCCTTCTCTCCAGGAGCTATGAGCAGTGCCTCTGTAATATCTGTAGCTGGCCCAGGAAGCGAAAGACCTGATCTAGGAATTGAACTAGCAGGTAGGCCCCATATCTTCATATCCAAATCTGCTTTTCCAGAACTTTAGTAAGTATCTATAGACTTCCACATGTTGAAAAGTTCACATGTGCTGTATAACACAATAGCTCATTTCACCTTCCTCCATGGGCTAAAAATGAGCATTTGGTTTGATAACATGCATTAGCAATTTTAGTGTGCACAAGGAATGTAAGTACAGTTGATTAGCATGCATTAAAAAGTTGCAATGCACGTGTAAATATTTTTAAATGAATGTGTGAAATGAGCCAAAAAAAAAAAAGTATACAAATCAGGAAAACATCCAAAAAAATCTGAAAACAAACCAAGAATGGTTTGCCCGTGCACATCTCTGTTGTTAAATGTGTCTTGGTCGGTGGCAGGGAGTGTGTGGATTGGAAGATGTACTGTGTGCTATGTGTGTCTGAGTGGTATACATGAGTTGTGCATGTGTATGCTGCAGTGTATATGTTCATATCTATGGGGAAAGTATAGATGTATGTGTATGGTTTAGGGTTTGTGTTCAGGGGGATGTGGGGCAATACAGGGTGAGGGAATGCCTAGTGGTTAGGGTGGTGGACTTTGGTCCTGGGGAACTGAGGAACTGAGTTCAATTCCCACTTCAGGCACAGGCAGCTCCTTGTGACTCTGGGCAAGTCACTTAACCCTCCATTGCCCCATGTAAGCCACATTGAGCCTGCCATGAGTGGGAAAGCGTGGGGTACAAATGTAAAAAAAAAAAAGAGAGGAGAGTGGGTTCCAGGAGATGCAAGAACGTGTAAGAGAATAACTGTGTGTGTATGTCTGTGCGTACCTTGAAGTGTGTTCAGTGGGAGAGGGGATATAAGGGAGCACTTTTTTTCCTCCACCACATTCTCCCATTACCACTCTCCCACTATGTTTGTCTCTGCCCCAAATTCTTTTTCCCCTTCTTTTCTCTTTCCTTGCCCTTTCCATTTCACTCTTCACCTTCTTTTCCCTTCCTTTCCCTTCCCAGCAACCAAGAACCTACAGAAATCTCACCATCCTGTACTCTCCCTCATGCTCCCCAAATATACCCCCCCACCACACACAAATACACTTACATCTTACCCCCCACAGCAGGTCTTGCACTATTCCTCTAGCCAGCTTCTATTGATCTTCATCCCATGGCTCCTTTGGCTGCTTCCACCGGAATCTCAACTCGTGCACTCGGCACTTGCTCCGCCTCTCTCGCAAACACTACACCAAAACGCATCTTAAAGAATGTTGGATTTATTTTTGGCCGCAGCCAGGAACGTTTTACATTACAATTCAAAACAACATTATAACATATTATAACATAATTATTGTCATAACCACATAACTAACATTTATCATCAATTAATAACTTGGGGGTACACAGCTTCGGGTCTCGCAAATGCTTAGTATGCCCCACAGGTTGCCGCCCAAGCAGCCTGTGGGTTCCCTGTGCCAATTACCAGCACCCGTAGACTCCTGGCGCATCCCGCTTAAGGATGCCCAGCCATAATATCCAAAACAGTGTTCTGGCCCCCCGGCCGCCTAAGCCAGGAGACACGCTGTCCAGATTTTCCTGCTGCCACTATGCAGCCGTACTGTTGCTTATGTTTATCACTTTGCAAGAGGTCTTTCTGCCCCTGTAATCAGCATCTCAGTTAGTAGTGTTACTGGTATGTTGCTGTGTACCCCCTGGTGTCATTGCGTCAACCTCTCCTCTTACCGCCTGCTGCGACAATTAGTGCCTTCTGACTGGGCGGGTGGGTGGGAGAACGCTGCTCTCTCCTTGCTGTCTCGAATGGAAAGGAAATTCCCCTTTCCTTCCCTTCCTTTAACTTTTCTTTTCTCTCCGCCCCTCCCCTCCCCTCCCCTGCTTTAACCCTTTGCCTGCCTATCTCTACCTTTCTATCCTCCCTGCACCCTCCTCCCCCCCCCCCCCCCCCCTCCCCCCCGTCGCAGGCCATCGGCCCGGTTGTGCCCAGCCTCCCTTTAGGAGGTGTGGCTGGGTTCTCAACTCGTGCACTCGGCACTTGCTCCGCCTCTCTCGCAAACACTACACCAAAACGCATCTTAAAGAATGTTGGATTTATTTTTGGCCGCAGCCAGGAACGTTTTACATTACAATTCAAAACAACATTATAACATATTATAACATAATTATTGTCATAACCACATAACTAACATTTATCATCAATTAATAACTTGGGGGTACACAGCTTCGGGTCTCGCAAATGCTTAGTATGCCCCACAGGTTGCCGCCCAAGCAGCCTGTGGGTTCCCTGTGCCAATTACCAGCACCCGTAGACTCCTGGCGCATCCCGCTTAAGGATGCCCAGCCATAATATCCAAAACAGCGTTCTGGCCCCCCGGCCTTCCTTGCTGTCTCGAATGGAAAGGAAATTCCCCTTTCCTTCCAGCCAGCTTCTATTGATCTTCATCCCATGGCTCCTTTGGCTGCTTCCACCGGAATCTTTCTTTCTGCTTATACACAAGCTTTCAGATGTATAAATGTGTATACAGACAGATTAGCCCTCAGCAATAGGCAGGCTCCTTTTTTTTAAATAAAATGCCTCAAAATATGTTTGCTTTGGGGCCCTTTTACTAAGCTGCGTAGGCACATATGCACGTCCTACATGCATCAGTTTGGAGTTATCGCCTGACTACCATGTGGCCCGGGTAGCAATTTCATTTTTTACGCACATCCGCTATGTGAGCTGGAAAATAATTTTTATTTTACTGAGCGTGGCGGAAACCAGGTACAATCAGACTAATCTTCAGGTTATCAAAATTCGACAGTGTCTCTCCTTTCTACATCAAACTACACTGGCTCCCTATTGAAATGCGAGTGTTTTTCATACTGGCCTGTTTCCTCTTTAAAACACTGGAAGAACTGATCCCCAACTATCTACTAACTCATTTCTGCTTTACAACCTCAGCCAGACCTAGGAGACAAGAAGCTGCTAAGTTCTTCACCTTCCCCTCACCTAAGGGCAAGAAAAGAATAATGGTCTTCCACAAATCTCTTGGCATTCAAGCAGTCAGACTTTGGAAAGACATTGCTGGAATGTATTCTTCTAAAGGGGATGGGATGACTTCCCTATGAGGAAATGCTAAAATGGCTAGGGCTCTTCAGCTTGGAGAAAAGACGGCTGAGCAGAGATATGATAGAAGTCTGTAAAATAATGAAGGAAGTGGAACGGGTAAGCGTGAATCGCTTGATTACTTGTTCAAAAAATACTAGGACTAGGGGGCACGCAATGAAGCTACAAAGTAAAAATGAATCAGAGAAAAATGTTCTTCACTCAATGTGGAATTAAACTCTGGAATTCATTGCCACAGAATGTAGTAAAAGCAGTTAGCGGGGCTTAAAAAAGGTTTGGCTGGCTTCCTAAAGGAAAAGTCCATAGACCATTATTAAAATGGACTTGGGGAAAATCCATTGCTTATTTGTAGGATAAGGAGCATAAAATGTATTGTACTTTTTGGGGATCTTGCCAGGTACTTGTGACCTGGATTGGCCACTGTTGGAAACAGGATGCTGGGCTTGATGGACCTTCAGTCTGTCCCAGTATGGCAATTCTTATGTATAAAATCTTATCTTGTGTTTTGAAAGAAGATAAAAGCTTTCTTTTTAAGAAATACATTTTATAGTTAGATTTCTGCCCATCTCCAAAGCAACCTTTGCAATTCCCAGAGAAATGTTCTGATCTCTACATCCCTATAAAAAGCTTAGAACTGAAAAGGTGTTAACGGGATATAAACCCAAATGTAATGTATTATAGTGTAATTTGAAAGCGAATGGCTTGGCTTTCTAACTCAGAACACCTGGGACTTTTTTGTTTCACCAATATTGAATCCCTCTGAATGAACATCCCAGAGCAATGACCTTACAATTTAACATGAGACCAGATGTTCATTCTATGGTAGGGAAAAGGTGTGAACATCCTTAGTATGAATACCTTCAAATGACGATAGAAGCCCACTCCTAGACACTAGAGTTGGTTAAAGATAATTTTCTAATATCAGTGATATCTCATTATTTTAAAGATCCTAGTTGTAGCCCTTGTAACTCTATGGTGCCTTTAGCCCCCATTACATACTATGACTTGCATAACATCACATGCAGACAATACATATGCATTAATAAGTAGAGAAATATTGGCAATATATCCACTGTCAACCAAGGCTCAAAGTCTTGCTTACTTACAGTTCAATAATGCTGTACCAGTACTATTTTTTTTTCATTCTTGCTGATGTATGTGATTATTCTTTATGTGAATAAAACATAAATGGCAATGTCACCTTTAAATGTAAGCCTGTTTTTCATAAGCCTTTAGAAAGACATTGGGGGTGTAGAGTAAATTATACCATTCTCCACTTGTCTGCTATAAGGTTCATAGAGCCGACTTATCAACCATTAGCAAGGCGAGATGACAGTTTAACACAATGACCCCCATTCAAACAATGATTGACAAAGGTGATCTCCTTTCCCCCTTTTCTAAAGGCTGCAGCTTTCTATCATAGCAAAAATAATTTCAGTTTAGCTCCCTAGCTGATTCATGGTAAAAATAGCTCTTTTGTATGAGCAAGGAGGGGGCGGATTTCTTATGCTGTTTGGGACTACCTTGGCTTCTTCATTTGTACCAGCAGCATTTCAGTACTGATGAAAAACGATGTTAAGCTATATATTTCACTCTTACATGCTGCCTAAGTACTACACAGAAGGTAGAAACCACTATCTCAGTGATTCTAATTGGAAAAAAAAAGTACGATGCTAAATAGGATAGTAAGATAATAAAATAGTTGACTTCCTTTTCAGACAATGCAAAATTATTCTGTATATAACAGTATCAAATCAGACCTCTAGATTATAGGGAACTGGACCACATATAGTTAAAAAAGTCTTTACCATCTCTGGACCTGTCAGGTCAGGTGGTTGGTTTGGAGTGACCCCCAGGCTGAAGGGGTGGAGGCTGGGTCTGTGGTAGAGCTTGGGCATGCTTGGGACAAATATCGAGGGCAGTAATCGAACTTGATTGAGATGTTGGAGCATGAGGGTAGGGGTCTAGTGTAAGCTTAAGAACAGGAATTTATATAATCATGTATTCAAAGTGGCACAGAACCAGCGAAGAAGATTGTGTGGATCAATTGTTCCTTTATTTATATACACGTAAAACCTAACTATCTATCTTTCCTTAAGAACATAAAAGTTGATGTACAATACAAATCATAATACAGAAGCCTCATAAACAATATATATAAATCATACAATATAAAATAAATAAATAATCATAACTATTGTCATCTGTCCTGTCCCCCGTGCCCCCATGGGGACAAAACATTTTATACCAAGGGAAAACGAAAACAGTCACAGCTTGAAACACCAGCTATTTTGAGTGAAATTATGGCAGCATTCATTTAAGGGAAAACAGACAGTTCTCCTGCTGCCATTAAAGAAGTGCTGGGGAGCATCTCCTAATCCACCTCTCTACTGGTTGTCATGTATTCCAGGCCAGTGGTGACAGTTCTCCTTACTCTCATCCTCTCATACAGGTAACATGGGTAGCAGAAGTCCAGTAGGAACTGTTCAGTACTCCTGCCGTTTGTTATTGGTTTGTCCACCTCCCCCACTGGTCCTCAGCTGTAGCAGCATTTGTCAGAGACGAACAAATTGTTCATCTAAGCACATTTTCCCTTTAATTCTATGGAAATTAAACAAAAATATAATGAATCAAAGTTTTTCTTCAAATTGATGAAATGACTCCACTTCAGAACTGGACTACAATAACACTCTCAGACTTATTTTCGAAAGAGAAGGGTGCCCATCTTTCAACACAAATCGCAACATGGGTGTCCTTCTCACAGGGCCGATTTTGGGCGTCCTCAACTACTTTCCATCGTGGGGATGACCAAAGTTCACGGGGGCATGCCGGAAGCATAGCGAAGGCGGGACTGGGCATGCTTAACACATGGGCGTCCTCGTCCGATAATGGAAAAAAGAAGGGCGTCCCTGACGAACACTTGGACAACTTTACTTGGTCCTTTTTTTTTTTATGACCAAGCCACAAAAATGTGCCCTAAATGACCAGATGACCACCGGCGGGAATTGGGGATGACCTCCCCTTACTCCCCCAATGGCTATTAACCCCCTCCCACCCAAAAAATATTTTTTTTTAAATATTTTTCTAGCCTCTATGCCAGCCTCAAATATCATACCCAGCTCCATGACAGCAGTATGCAGGTCCGTGGAGCAGTTTTAGTGGGTACTGCAGTGCACTTGAGGCAGGCAAACCCAGGCCCATCCCCCCCTACCTGTTACACTTGTGGTGGTAAATATGAGCCCTCCAAAACCCACTGTACCCACATCTAGGTGCCCCCTTTCATCCCTAAGGGCTATGGTAGTGGTGTACAGTTGTGGGGAGTGTTTTTTTTTTTTTTGGGGGGGGTTGCGGGGCTCAGTACACAAGGAGCTATGCACCTGGGAGCTTTTTCTGCAGTGCCCCCTAGGCTGACTGGTTGGTATCCTGGCATGTCAGGGGGACCAGTGTACTACGAATGCTGGCTCCTCCCATGACCAAATGGCTTGGGTTTGGTCGTTTCTGAGATGAGCGTCCTCGGTTTCCATTATCGCTGAAAATCAGGGACAGCCATCTCTGAGGACGACCATCTCCATGGTCGACCTAAATGTTGAGATTTGGGCTTCCCCAACCATATTATCGAAACAAAAGATGGTCACCCATCATGTTTCGATAATACGGGTTTCCACGTCCCTTCGTGGGGACGTCCTGTGAGGACGTCCTCAGGAAAACATGGGTGCCCCGTTCGATTATGCCCCTCTCTGTACACTGGTCAAACCAAAAAGAGTTTGCACCAGTTGCAATGATTCATATAGGGCTGTAAATGTCATGACCACACTATCCCCCAGATGCTATATAAGGCGCAGTGAGTGGCACATGTTAAATTGAGCAAATTTATGTACACTACTCAATTGAGTAACGAGCCAATTAGTTAAGATAATTGGCCAATAGCAACCAATTATCATTGCTAATTGGCATTATTTAGAATTTGCATGCACTTCTTTATAGGCATATCCTAAATAGTGATGCATGTAAATTCCAACGTGTGTAGATGAAAAGGGGGTGTGACCATGGGAGGAGTGTAGGTGTGTCAAGGGTGTCAGTCACATTTACTTGTGTTACTATGGAATTTGGGGGAAGGTGCGGGCAAAAAAATGGCCACACCTAAATGTACACATGCTCCCCTGGCCTATGCACTATTATGTAAACTGTATCTTACTGTAAGTGCAGTTTATTGAATAGCACTATGCGCATTATTCCGGCGTGCCTACATTTAAGACGCTTTTATAGAATCTGGCCCTATACCCTTCCTGCAAAAATTGCACTGACTACCAGTACCTTACAGGGTCAGATTTAAAACACTATCTTTGATTTTCAAGGTCCTCAAATAAAATGGGCAAGAATCTAAAGAACAAGTTAGCCTTTCATCTAAAGGTCCTCTCAAGGAACATCACTATCTCTATCTTTGTCAAAAGAAATCACATGATGTGCCTGTCAGTATTACCTTGTGCAGTTCACAGCCTAACCTGAGGTAGCCTAAGGATCCAGGAGGGCCTACCCAGAGGCATCTGGGAGATAATGTAAGCAGCTCTGACATTTTCCCCTCTCCTCAGGACTGATCCCTGATGATGTCAGTACAGGTAGGTAGACAGACAGGATGTCTCCTACTCTTTTGGGCTTAGTTTACATGACTTAGGACCTGGAGAACAGTGTAGATGCTGCCCTAACACAGTGCATAGGAGGGGCAGATCACCCCATTGCTCTTTTCTAGAGTTCTCACTTCTCCTGAACTGAAAATGGCAAACTGTGAAAAACATGTACTAACTGCATATGAAGATATGCAAAATTTTACATACAGTGCCAGCCCAAAGCAAGATGCCGCCTGAGGCAGAGCTAAGATGCAGCCCCCCCAGGCCAAGGTGCCCCCCCCAGGCCGAGATGCCGCTCCCCACCCTGAGCCGATATGCTGCCCCCTTCCTACCTCAAGCCCATTTACGGCGTTTACCTGTTTTGTCACATTCCAAACCCGACAGCGGCAGCAATTCCCATACACTGCCCTGCCGCTGGCACCTGTCTCTTCCCTTTACTGCGGCTGCCTGAGCCTCCTACGAAACGGGAAGTTTCATCAGAGAGACGGCCTTAATTATTGGTGCTAATTAGCTCATTCTATTAAATTCTGTGTGCAAATTGGGCATGCTCCCAAATTTTCTCATGCAATTTTTGGTGACTTTTAAAGAATTAGAGGGTTTATGTCAAGCTATACCTGCTGTATACTACCTTGGGTGAATCTCATCATGAAGGCGGTTAATAAATCCCAATAAATAAATACATAAAATTTGATATTTGAAAATGTCAGTGGTAAAAGACCAATAATGATTAAGTTTCATAAGTGCTGGGAGAAGGATTTTGTTTCAAACATTAACTTGGTTCTGTAATCAATGATAAGATAGCTTTCAGCTATAGACATCAGTCCCAATAACATCACAGTTAGATGTCAGGTCAAGGAACAGGAAAAAAAATTTCATTCACCCGCCTGAGGAACAAACTGATTCATTTAGCAGGAAATGGTTGTAGGTTTGAATCCATCCATCATCTGACAGAATTTATACCTTGTTATAAATGTTGACAATGTCATGTCTGTTAGCTTAGAAGTGGATCCCTAGGCTCTGGCATTTCTCTTCCAAATTCTAATTACTCTGAACTGGCAATGGAAATCAAAATCAAGAAGGTAAAATCAGAAAACCACACATTTAGTTGCTAGAGAATATTTTTGTACAGATTCCAAAATGTGCAAAATGTTACAGACATGCATGAATTCAGAAAAACTTTAAATGCATTGCTTTGAATTCTAATCTACAGCACATGCAATACAAATTTGAAGCTGGAACCCAACTAGTTTTGATAAATCCAGTAAAACATCTTTTAATAATTCATATTCTGGCCAATGTGTATGTACAAATTGTGCCTGTGAAGAAGCTTTGTGAATATATGTTTTTTAAATCTAAATTAAGGTCAGTCTAGTTGGAAATACAAGGTGGGAATTGCTGCAGCCTGCAAATAATTCAATTTTCTCCAGGAACAACATTGCTTCTAGTTCTTTTCAACACACTAAAAAAATAAACAACTTTTGACCTCATATGTCTTTTGCAAATAGTTGTGCATTCACTTTTTTTTACACAGCACAGGTCTCAAAACATTTACGGCCAGATTTCCAGCATAGTGATCACATTAATTTAATTTCAATAGGCATCAAAGCAGTGCCTCTTCTTTGCTTGGCATTGCAGTGCTTGTCCTGTCATTAAAACTGGTAGCATCACTTCAGCGCCTCTACAAAGAAAATGGGGTTGGCCAGCCATCCTGCACTGAGATGTTTTGTGGTGACATACTGTTATGGAAACTTGTCCTTGGGGGATGACTGGGCACCACAGAGCCTCACAGGGGGTAATTCTGTAAATAAGGCACTAATATCTACTCAAAAGGTCAAACAGTGAATGAAAAACTACTACTACTACTTAACATTTCTAGAGCGCTACTAGGGTTATGCAGTGCTGTACAATTTAACAAAGAGACAGTCCCTGCTCAAAGAGCTTACAATCTAATAGACAAGTGAACGGTCGGTCACAAAAGACTGCAGAAGAACACTGTAGAGTGCATTCAAGTTAAAATTTAATTAAATCAATTCAAGACCCAAATATTTATTCATCAAATATATATGTAAATGGTTACAATACTGACATATTAAGCCATATGTCTGCACATACTTGTGTAAATACCAAAAATTGGCTTAAGTGCATTCTGTAAATTTTATTTATTTATATTTTGCTCACACCTTTTTCAGTAGTAGCTCAAGGTGAGTTGCATTCAGGTACACTGGATATTTCTCTGTCCCAGGAAGACTCACAATCTAAGTTTGTACCTGAGGCAATGGAGGGTTAAGTGACTTGCTCAAGATCACAAAGAGCAGCAGTGGGATTTGAACGGGCTACCTCTGGATTACAAGACCGGTGTTCTAACCACTAGGTCACTCCTCCGCTCTGCTATGGGAGTGTAAGATATGTGCATATTTTACATTCTGCATATTTTACTGATAGATTTGCACATGGGCAGAGCATGGATAAGACTCAGTTATGTGTGTAAATTATAGATTACAATAATGTACACATATATCATGGGCATTTAGGCACAAGCATTAACATCAGCTGTATGGCTTGTGTAAGTGTTACACAAGCCACAGAGCTGATGTTAATGCTTGTGCATAAATTGTGTTCATACCTTAATTATCGGTGCATATTTTACCTGTTAAGCTAGCATCCTATAAAGGAAAATGGGCATTTGTTTTCCTTTATAGAATAGGTGGCATATGGGTACCTGTAGGCACCATAGAATTGCCCTCTTAAAAGACAATTCTATAACCTAGGCACTAAGTGATAGCAAGGTTTCTGGAAGTTCTTCTGAAAATACCTGCTTAATTTATGTAGCTTGTATTTGCAAGGGGATAGCGCGTGTGCAGGACCTATATCTCTGCCATTATGTTTAAATTCTTTATCTTATTTAAAATACTCAATGGGTTTTTTTCACAATGCTACATGCTGTCTTGTTATTCGTCCTATTGCAGAAATGTCTATAAAATTGAGAGACCCTTTTATATTGCATTTTCCATCTTTCAAAGTCATTCATTACCAGAGTATTCTTAAATATTCTTTTACTTATCTGACAGCTAGTTGGTGTAATGGATTGCCAAAGGAGTTTAGGTATTTATCAACTTATTTGAGTTTTTGGAAACATTTTAAAACTTGGCTTCAAAAGTACTTGAGTTAATTTTATTGCTTTTTATTGTTTTATCTAATGATTTTATAATTCTCTGGGTTATTCCCAGTTTTCTTTCTTTGTAATCTGCGATGAGCTGCTCAGGTAGACGCAGAATACAAATAACTGTGTAATGTAATATAATATTGAGGCACCTGCACTTACACTAGCTCTGTGGCCGGGATAACTGCCAATACTGTGTTTGCTACTATTCTGTAACAGAACTTAACTGACAATGGGTCCCTTTAACTAAGCCGTGTAAGCGTCTATGCGCGCCCAACGTGCACCAAAATGGAGTTACCGCAAGGCTACCACGTGGCTCTTGTGGTAATTTCAGTTTTGCCACGCATCTGAAAAATAATTTTTATTTTCTGACATGCGTATCAGACGTGCGCCAAGTGGCATTTGGTGGCCACACGTCCATTTTGGGCAAAACAATTTTTAAAAGGCCCTTTTACAGGTGTGCTGAAAAATGGATTGATGTGTGCCCAAAACCTGCACCTACACTACCGCAAGCCATTTTTCAGTGCACCTTAGTAAAAGGACCCCTATGTTCTGTTACAGAATAGGCTTCTACTGCCTGCTCTCCGGGTGCCTAAATGAAGACACCCAGTTATGCAGTTGTCTCTTTAGGGCTAGATTACAACTTGTTACAACTTGTAACATTCTCCTTCAAGACTTTGTAATTCTATTTACTATGTAAGCCGCATTGAACCTGCTATGTGTGGGAAAGCGCTGGGTACAAATGTAATTAATAATAATAGATTCAATAAATGGTGCCCAAAGTTAGGTGCTGGGATGATCTGCACTAAGCTAATATTCTTTAAAGGGTGCTCTGCATGGATCACCCTTTATAGAATACTAGTTTAGTGTGTATTTCATGTCTAACTTAAGGGCCACCCTTTTACTAATGGGTTGGTGCGCGGCAACAGGCTTGCTGTGCACCAATCCAGAATTACTGTTGGAGCCCGGCGGAAGTTCCCACCCCCAGTGTTCACCATTTCCAGTACTACAAAAATGTTTCTATTTTTGTAGCACTGGACCTTTCCCGCTATTTTTTGTAACACTGCCCCGTTACCGACGGTTTAGTGCAGGAGCCCTTACCGCCACCTCAGTGGGTGGCAGTCTTTCACCTGCTATGGTAAAAGGGGGCCTCAGCACTAGCGTATGCCCCCTTTTACTGCAGCTTAGTGAAAGGATCCCTTAGAGCAGAGATTTGCATGCAGTGGAAGGAGTACATGCAAATTTCTCTCATGAATATTCATTGTGGATATCCTGAAAACCTGACTGGCTGGGGTGCCTCCAGAACCAGGTTTGGGAATCATTGCCTTAGAGCACTAGCACTTATGCCTGCCAAATGCTAAAATGCTAGCACCCAACTGATCAATCCGAAAACAGTCCCAAATACACAAGTAAATAATATGCTCTACAGCACAAAAAAAACAGAGTTATGAAAGTCACAACACTTACATGCAAAAAATATGCGTGAAAAGAGAGAAGCCCTCAGAAAATCAGGTCTCCCATTCAGCAGTATAACTTAGTAACCCTGCTACTTCGGGTGGATAATTGACCCATTCATCAGGCATTCTCACGTGAATAACAAACAATAAGTGCTCCAAATGTGTCTCACACAAAACGAAGTCCAAATTATAGTTTGAAAAAATACTTATATTAAATCCAAAAGTACTTATTCTGCATGTCGAATGTAGCACCAAAGTGGTGGTTAACTGCTTGCATTGTTAATCCATCCATTCAGAGTAGACAGCCCCCCTATCACCACCCAATGCCACAGGTTTCATCTAGCAATTTCTTCCGACGACTTGGGGCAAATGGATCCTATCCAAATCAAGTTCCACTCACTTGTGCACAAAAAAATGCCCCAGTGAAGAGATTATATATATATAGAGAGAGAGAGAGAGAAAAGAAAGTTGTCACCTGAAAATGGCGTTTTTCAAACAGACTTTATTAAAGCAGCACAAAAATCAAGAAACTAAGGGTTTCTTTTACTAAGCCTCGATAGTGATTCCCAGTGCGGCAAATACAATGAAACCCATTCAATTCCTATGGGCTTCATTACATTTATAGCACGGGAATCACTACCATGACTTAGTAAAAGGAGCCCTAAATGACTAAAAAACTGAAAACATGTTTCCAGTGTATTTTGTTGTATAGTCACTATGTGTTTGGAATTAATGTTAGTAACTTGTGACAGTGCTGCAATAGTTTCAGCAATTAAGCAGTTTTATTGTGATAATTTTTATACGAACAGAATGATGATGTTTACATCAGATGGTGCATTAGTGATGCTTGGAAGACATAACAGTGTGGCAGCAATTTTGTGTCAATCCATTCCTCATCTTATAGAAAAACATTGTGAGGCACACTATGAGAATTTAGGTATTGATAATGCCTGGAAACAGATTCCATTTATGAGGGGTATAGAAATGCTTATATGCACCATCTCAACAATGTTTTTGCAGATCTGGTGTGTGAAAGATGAGGGGCCCTGTTTACTCTTCACCTACCAACACAGCATGACTATGATCGAACAGGACATCACGCAATCTTCATCCATTCCGACCCTCCACTTATATCTCATACGATCACTATACAACTTTCTATGTGTTATCCACCGACTGGGCAAATGCCTTTGATGGTACTATGTAAGCCACATTGAGCCTGCAAATAGGTGGGAAAATGTGGGGTACAAATGGAACAAATAAATAAATAAGCTGTGTTGTAGGCACGCTAACTTTTTAGCACACACTAAAAATTTGCACATGCTAATGATAGAGACACCCATTATATTCCTATGGATGTCTCTAGCATTAGCGCATGCTAAAACATTTGCGCGCCTACAGCACGGCTTAGTAAACAGAGCCTGAAGTTTCATGAAATTGCTAAGGCAACAGAATGTGAATATACTTAATTTTCACCTGAATGAGGTCAGGTGCCTATCTAGGCATTTTGCTATAAGCATTTTAACAAGAACTATGATGTATTGGGAAAATATGGAGAGAACAAGTAGATGGAGACAGTGATCCAGTACATAAATACTGCCTTGATAAATTTATATAAAGCACAATATCATGCACAATTGATTATCCTTTCTAACTGATGCTATAAGTGATCAAGCAGAACTCTGCAAAATTGGTCAAAGAAGTTCCTTACCTATGAAAAGAAAATTCAGAAAGCTAAGGTTGCAGGATCTTGGGAAAAAAGGTCCATTTCTGTGAAGATATACAGGAATTGCTGTCATCTTTCAGTCTTCCTGTTAATATAGCTTCTATTCTTCAGTTTATTAAGTAGGTGTGCAATCATATGGACGAAAGATTTCCAGACCATGAATTTCAAGAATGATCTGTGATTGAAAACTGCTTCACTGCTCTGTCCAATATAGATAAGTTTATCTTTGGATGTCAACAGCTTACTGG